>NC_035447.2:18465283-18628861 GCF_002127325.2 Helianthus annuus | reverse complement strand
AATCCTTCATTTCGCATGAATTTATTCGACATCCTTCATTTGTATTGACGAAATTATCTGTGCCCTTAGAAGTTGAAATAGGGACAACAAAAGCTTCATAGTCTGTGATATTTGTCGAGGCTGTAAATTAAATATCGACGATGAAGAATATTCGATAGACCTAATCCCGATGTCAATGGAGAATTTCAAATAATTGTTGGGATGGATTGGTTATCTCAGCACCAGCGAAGGTCGTGTGCTTTCGTAAGAGATAAAGCTAACATCTCCTAGCGGAAAAACGTTACAATCTATGGCGAAAAGGGAGGCAACCCTACAATATGCTCAATGATAAAGGCTCACAAGCTCATCGGAAAAAGCATTTATGATATACGCGAACGAGCCCGAGAAAGAATTACCGAAGGGAGACGTACCCGTAGTGCGTGACTTTGAAGATGTATTTCGGATGATCTACCGGGAATGCCGCCCGAGCGGGAGGTAGAGTTCGGAATCGAATTGTGTAACACCTCGAAATTTTGTGTCCAATAATGTGTTGACACGTGTCATGAGTTTACAACGTGGTATTAAATACTAAATAAAGGACTAGATTGACAAACCTTGAAAATATGTAAATTCAAGGATTAGAAATGTCAACGAGGGGTAAATATAATGTAAGTAACCCTAAATGATTCTCGTACCTTCAAACGAATAAATCATGGATCGTACGGAGCGAAACGCGGAAGAAAGTAAGAGATTACAAACTACAGGTTAAATGTGTCAACATGTTTAATTTATATACCTCTGAGTGACCATTTGGACGAACCCGATACATTGTAACAGTAAATTACGCTCACTAGAATATACGATATGAATTTCGCGGAGTTCCGTATTAACGAGAAAGTATATAAATTTCGTATGAGACGGGGTTAAAAGCATCAACAATAAAAGTTAAGGCCTTTCCGGATAGTAATTAAACTAACCGGGGACTTAACAATGCGGGTAATATCACGAGGCCCTTTTTGTAAATAATCGAGGCCCAAATCGCAAAGTTACCCCTTCGAAACGAAAGGTCAGGTTAATGATTACAAAAGATTTGAAAATCTTGAAATTCAGGCCTCAGGCGGCCCGCATTAGAGAAAAATGGAAGTTCAGGCGGGCCGCGAGCCATCTGTAGATACGGTACTTGACATTAGGATTCAGGCGCGCTCGTGTGAGCCTAGCCTGAATCTAATGCGGGCCGCGTGAAAGTCCCCAGATGCAGAAAACTTGGACAGATTCACTGTTTGAGCTTGTAAACGATCTTGGATGCATTAATTGAAGCATGGCGCCCCCTACATGTCCCTAGCACTCAGGGACACCTGCTGATCATCCATGAGCAATTATAGGATGAGTTGTAATGATCTTGTGCATGAAATTTCACTATAAAAGGCAATGCATGCACACAATTGAAACACCTCAAACCTGCTCTCTGATCATCTCTGGAGCTCTAAAGCATTCTTCTAACATCTCTAGTCGTGCACCAAGCTTCTGTAAGTATGGCTACCCTTTTGTGCTTAGTTTTTGCATAGTTTAGCTTAAAAGTCAATCCGTCGTAATTAACGATTGACTTTACAATAAATCACAAATGGTCCAGTGGTTTGTCGAATCAAAGGTAGTTATATGTTGGTAATCATGTGGGCTTTAAACCCTAAAAGGGCACCCTTTGATTCCCACTCTAACTAGTCCGAATGTCGAGTAAACGTGCTTAGAAAAAGTCAACAGAATGCTATTTTGCGATTTATGCATAATCAGTACTGTAGATGGTGTGCAACCTGTTATCACTCATAAAAACATGATAATAAGTATATTAACTAGTCTAAGCTTGTTTGATTCGACCATTTACTGTTTTGACCTGGTTCGGAGCCGAAAGTCGCAAAACTTGACTTTTGCTTTGACTTTAGTTCTGACCCGTTAAAGTAGGATTTAGATATTCCTTAGGATTCTCTTAGGACCAGGTTACATGATGGTATAACCCTCTGTGACCGGTTCGTTGTTTGTCCAAGTCTTTTACACCTTTCCGTTAAATGCTTAAAAGTTGACCGTAACGCCCTTTTTAATTTAAAACGAGAATTTCGGACATGTGAAAGGACCATAACCTGAGTTACCGATTTCTAAGCATGTCCCTAAAATTCACGTCAATCCGAGGTCCAGAATAGGAGTTATGCTAAATAGCGCAAATTACGGAAACTTTTGTAATTAAACGGCGCAATTAGCATAACGCCTATCTAAACCCAGATTTTCGACACCAAACCTTTTACACACTGATGTAAATAATATTTGGATTTTTAAAGATTTAATTATTTTTAACCTGCTCATAACCTGCTTATGGCATCAGTTCGGTAAATACGAATATACCCTTTCGGACATAACTTGAGTTCTACAAGGTCTTTTGACCCGATTCCAGTTGCTACTGATTTTAAATAAAAATAGAGATTTTGAACTTATAAAACTGTTCGGAAAACTCAGATTTCCTGTAGAACTCAGAAACCTCTTTTATAAATCTTTAAAATGACCGAAATACCCCTTCGGGGCATAAAATTGATTAAACTCGTTGGGCATTATGGAAGGTATCCTACTGATACCACAACCTTTTTAAAGCAATTGACTTAGGAAACCAGTGTAGGACTCTACAGTTACCCGTTGCGCCTTTTGCGCGCACGGTTCGGCTTATGTAACTTGTTTACATAAACTAGCCGAAACGGGTCAAACCATATTGTTTTGACCCCAAATCCAGAGTGTGGTTATTATACCCATATAAAACAAGTCTTCAAACTTGTTGGGTCCAAATCACATTCCATTCCCGGTTTTCGCCTTTCACGCTATTAAACCGTAACTATCCTTTGAAACTGACCGGTCTAAGCTACGGCTAAATTAAAGACCCGTTAGGATTCTAATAGGTTATTTTAAACCTTCGTTCCAGAATAGGAAGACCAGTAAAAGCTATTTGAAATTTATTCGATTAAGGATTTATACTTGCAAAGGTAAATACTTTTAACTTATTTTCCGTTATACGGGCTTGGGTTACGGTATTTAAAATACCGCTTGGTCGGGCAATTGACCCCAACTCATTAGTAGTTGGTATTATCAATGTGACCCGTTTAAAAATTGTTTGTTGGCTTTACGCCTTTGGGAGCTTAATGACCATGTCCCGGATATCCTTGGCAGCATTTTACGAAATGCCACGACCTTGACATCCGGGTGTAGGCGTACACCCGGCATTATGTCCATAATTATAAAAGTATAGCCGTGGCTTCCCGCCACGGTTTTATGCTATGTGGTGTATTTAAACTTTAACCCGGCATGACCTGGGCGACCGAACGCATAGTAAACATGTAATTCTTTACAAGATTTAATTATAAATTATCCAAGTTATAAAGAGTTTGTGCTGTGACAACCCTCACAAAACCAGGTATCCGTACGACTTAATTAACTATTGATTGTTGCCTAATTACTGTGCTTAACTGAGATTTCTGATAAACTGCTACTTGACTGTTGATACTTGTACATATCTGCATCATACTTTATTTCCGTCACTACATTAATTACTTACTGAACTCTAGTGACAAACATGATGCACAAAAGCACAGTAGCATTTGACGGATAACCTATTTGAACATGCTGATATAGCCAGCATCAGGCAAACACTGCCTCTAAAGGCCTGAATGAGCCATAAATATTTTACTACACCCATAGTGTGTGTAGGGATACAAGGGTTGTATAATGCGTCTCTAGGAATAAGATACAGAGATTGGATGTGCCTAAAACATATTCTAAGCACAAAACACAGCACTTTTCAACACACTAGCTTCTAGCTAATTAATAAAGTGCCAAAACATGAGGAAATATTCCTGACACTTTGCAGAATAAATTGTGTCGCTAAAATATTATTTACGACGCTTAAAAGATACTAAGCACTTTAACGGATACTATCCAACTGAACAACCGGACTATACCCGGAACATAAAAATATTGCCAGAAATATTATTAGCCTTTTTCTGAGCCAGTAGGGTCCCTGATACCCTAACACCGCTTTATAACGCATCAAACAACTAACGGGGTTAACCCTCTAAAAGTAACCTACTTAATGTAACTGAACTCTAACTGAACAATCGAGATCCAAACCAGATACCCCCCCCCCTAATGGAATCGGCCAACATGATGAGACCAGTGTTGTAAAAGTCGCTAGGCGGTCCCTAGTCGGCCGACTGGGGAGTTGGGAGTAATCGGAGTACTCGGAGAGTACTCGGGGAGTAATGCGGAACATGGTAAATATAAATAAAATTAATTGTTATATATTGTTTATGTGTTAAAATAAGCATAATTCATGTCAACTGGGTATAATTTAAAATGAAACATGTTTAAAGTTCAAATATTCTGAATACAAGTCCGACTAGTCTGAGTACAAGGTCGAGTAGTCCGAGTAACAAGGCCGAGTAGTCCGAGTACAAGGCCAAGTAGGCCGATTTTGACCGAGTTTGACCGATTAAAAGTCAACAAACCACGTTGACCGCCTAGACCGACTAGGCCGACTAGGCTCCGACTAGGCCGACTAGGCTCCGACTAGGCCGACTAGGCGCCGACTAGGACCGAGTACTCCCGAGGCCGACTAGTTGAGACCGCCTAGGAGGAAGTCGCCAAGGTGGAGGTCCGACGACCGAGTACTCGCCGAGTACTCGGCCGAGGAATCCGACTTTTGCAACACTGGATGAGACAAGGGGAGTACAAGCTTTTTGATATTTTTATTTGATTCGTGGATATCTAGACGACATTGTGACCGATGGACGATAATCCTAAAATTGTCTATAAAATCAACACATAACACATTAGAGTCTTCACACACAACTCACCATCTCTACTCTCCCTCTTGCTCTCTCCCTCTCGGCCGTGACTACACACACACACACATCCATTGCCGGTTTTTGATCTTGCCATTCCAAGCTTATACAAGGTGTTCGGGTCACGTATAAGGAAGCTTGAAGCAAGCGGAAGCTGAAGGACCTCGTTCATTTGCTTTTATCCACGCCATTTTTCGACTAGATTCTTCCCTAGCCCCGAGCTAGAGGTATAACATTTAAAACTCGCTCTTGATCGTATCTAAAGTGGTTAAAATGATTTTTAACGGTTAAAAGTCGGAATCATGCATTTTGAATCTTTAAAGGCTACTAAAACTCGATATTGTTGGTTAAAAGCTTATAACGCGTGTAAAAGTCGTAGTATTCGAATATGTTGATCATTGAGGCCCGATCTACGATGTGGTGGCTCTTATCATCGTTTTAACCCGACTTTGTTAAGATCATGAATCTTGACATACGCTTGTTTTTGTCGGTACAAGGTTAAAGGTGAAACTCCACCACACGAGAAACATGAACTTGTGTAAAAGTATGTTGACTTGTAAAATAGTATTTAAAACGAGCCGATCTACGTATGTACAAGTGGTATTTCGTAGAACCAAGTGTCGAGAAAATCATGTTTTATAAAAGTGGGATGACATGTTAACAAATATGATTTTTACAAACTACAAGTGTATAAAACACTTGTTGAAACGAAAGATCCGACAAAATAACAATTTTTACAAAAGTTGTCGGGAAGTTGTAAAGAATGATTTGTTCAAAAACGGCGGTTTTACAAGACTAAACTATTTTATACATAGATCCACTAAATATAAGGTGATCTACACTATGACTTTCGGAAAAAATTACAAGTTCATGTAATAATGCGATTTACATACTAGTCTACAAGTTTAATGTGTTGAAACTAGTTTGAAGTATCGGAAATTGATTGGTTGATTTAAAGAAATTGTTGAAGTGATTTTGTAAAAGAAAATGATACGCTTGAAAGCGTGGCCACCTCCAGTTACAGGGGAAACTCTGGCGAAATTTTCTAAAAAATCTAACACTTAGAATTATTTGCAAGTGTTAAACTATTTTTGAAATGTTTTCAAAATATATTTCGCCATAACTTTATTTATTAAATAATCGGAGGTGGGATTTTCACAAAAACTAAACGTGGTAAATATTTATTCGATAAATATATTTTTCACCACACTGTTTATGATTATTTTGTGAAAATATATAAATATTATTTTTAGAGTAAAATAATATTTACAAACTTTGTCGAACCCAAAATAATACCAACGCCTACACGACAAACATAATAAGTTACAACGGTAATTAATATTACCAACTAAATCGCCAAAACGTAACTTACGCCTTATCCGGAAATATTCATAAATGCGGATATTGTCAACGTATTATTTTGGAAAGTATTATACGAAGAGAAAATATATTATTTTTGAGAAAAAATAAATATATTTTGGAATGAGAAATAAAATATATTAAGTGAGACTTAATATTATAAACGCACATGTATTAAATCCCCCATCCTTGGGAAGGAGATTTACTACCAAATATATACAAGGAACGGTTGTCTAACTGTTTCCCGAAATTAAACTATAAAGCTAAAGCACGGCCATCCGTCTAATAGAATTAGCACATGTAGGTCGTTGCACAGCTTTCGGACATTTGGAGGTGCTTGATTTAGCTACGCACTGACTGTGAGTTCATGTCCCCCTTTTCTCTTAACTGTTTTCAGTTTTCTAAACTGCGGGGGTGAAATACATGTTACAATGATTATGAATATGGTTTATACATGGTATGGTTAGCGTAAGGAGGTTTGTTACTTAGATCATGTGAGTGGGTAGGCGGAAACTTGAGGCCATTAATCCTCATAGTAGGACCGAGGACAGGAGCGGTAGATCTATCTGGGTGTAGCGAGCCCAGCCCCAGGTCCAGCTGAACGGACCTCGGGTGACTTAGTGCCCGACGCATAAATCCGCTAGGTTTGAGTCATCCCTACTTGCACTTCACACATATCAATGGCCTTGCAAACCATTGGTGATCTCTTTTTCCTTATTTGCTACATACCAGGTTTTTGATAAAGATAAAGGTTTATATACTCACTTTCGCATGAACTCGCTCAACATTATTGTTGATTTTTCAACTTACATGTATTTCAGGAAACTAACGATCTGGCGCGGTATGGCTTGTTTTCCGCTGCATTAGGCCCGAGGTCATCCAGGGTTCGAGGCTTGTGACTCTTTCCTGGACAAGTCACAGTCCTGAACCATGTTACTTTAAGTTTGCATTTGTAATGTTTAGACAAGTTATGATTGTTGGGTGTTAACCCGTTAAGACAATGTTTTGATTTTTATTATCAATGGATGATCTTGCATATTTCAAATTCATATAGCGTTGTTATGGTTAAGCTATGGTATTGAGAAGTCACACCAAATAACCACGCTTCCGCAAAGCCAGGGTGTGACAGCTTGGTATCAGAGCTCTGATCATAGCGAATTAGGATTCCTTCTCGAGTCTAGACTATGATCACTAGGGCTCTCACGAAAACATTTTTACTGCATACCACTTAAGTCCAGATCCAAAACGTTTTTATAAACAAATGTTGAGCATATTTTATTCATTATTTTTAGGCTCAGCCTGGGAGGCTGAGGCTCGGTCTGGGAGACTGAGGCTCGGTCTGGGAGGCCGAGGCTCGATCTAATGGATCGAGGTAGTTGTCTAGTGGGACTAGGGAGTCAGTCTGGTCTGGGAGGCTGGAAGTTGCTAGTGGACTAGGAAGTCAGTCTGGGAGGCTGGGAGAATTGGCTAGTGGGACTAGGAAGTCAGTCTGGGAGGCTGGGAAAATTGGCTAGTGGGACTAGGAAGGACAGTCTGGGAGGCTGGGAGGCTAGTGGGACTAGGAGGATTATGTGATTATTGCTTGGTAACTTGTGTGATTACCTGATTTACTGATTTGTGTGTATGCTTGTGTTTATGTTACAGACCCATGGACTCACCAGCCACGGGTGATTCAGATACCACCGGACCTTTACCCTTAGTATCGGACGACATTGTGTCTTCAGAGCACGAGGTGCATACCTCCGATTTCACCAGCACCGATGATGATGACTCCTTGCCCTTCGCTCTACCGAGGGTGCTTATGAGCCTATTGATGGCGATCCTGCTGAGTATCTTCCCCTGGTTGTGATTCCAGCTCCCATACCCCTTGCTTCTTATCCAGCATACGACATGCTACCCGAGCCGAGGCTGACGGCGACATTGATCTCTTTGAGGACGAGCCTTACGAGGATGAGATTCCTGATGCAGCCCCTCTTCCCGCTGGCGATCTTTTGATGATTGCCGGTGCTCCAGTTGAGGACTCGCCCGCCCATTCGCCAGTCCCAGACTCCTTTGAGTCTGTGGCATCTGCACCGTCTCACGAGGTGAGCACGCAGCATTTTATACACGACTCGGACCCCGATCAGGCATCTTCTGCCGCACCCATCCCGAGCTTTGTGTTCGAGCACGACGACATTGAGGATTCGGATCCCGTTTTTCCTCCAGGATTTGATCCTGACCGCGATATTGAGTATATTCCTATGGACCAGCATATGGAGGACCCTGTTGATCCCGTTGATCCTGTTGATCCCTTTGATCCAGAGTTTGATTTTGACATGGCTTTTGGTGACCCAGAGCCTGCCTTGGCCCCAGAGCAGGCAGCTGCTCTCGATCCTGTGCATGAGCATGACTTGGTACATGCTGACGTTCCTGTTGAGCCCGTTTTGGCTGACCCACCTGTTGGTGATGTTCCTTTGATTGCTGATGATCATGCTATAGCTGATGATCCTGTTATTGATCCACCTTTTGTTGATCCCCCTTTGATTGCTGATATTCCTGTTGACCACCCAGTTGAGCATGTTGCACTCGTTGATCCTGTCATTGCTCCGTTTGATCCTGTACCCCTCGAGCCTGAGCACGCTCTATTTGCAGAGCATATGGATCCACCCGATGAGGAGGCTCAGCACGGTTGGATACCTGCTGACGAGGATGTTCCACCGTTTCCACCCATCACACTGATGCACATCATACTGATTTTTCATTTCAGATCCCACCGTTTGTACCTCCAGCGGGGCCTGGAGAGGGCTCTTCAGCCCACCCTTTTGGTCACATACCGATGCCTATGCCTTTCGTACCTCAGATGACACCTGTTCCATCTTCTGTTTCACCTGTTCATGTAGCACCATTCGATCCCACCAGCACGCCACTGCTTTGGTCATCTTCCTCTCCGATGCCACCCACTGATCCATATCATCCATTCCATATGGGGCATACCATTGAGGACGTCTTGATGTCCTTTGTCCATCAGCATGAGTCCCATACACAGCGACTCCAGGAGCTCGAGAGAGCTCAGCTATCGCTAGGTCCATATCATGGTCAGACATCTTCATCTTTTCAGCCTTTCGATCATTACCCCCGGACTTTGCTGCCCGACTTTCGACTTTGGAGCAGCAGATCGCTTCTGTTATTCGCACTCAGCAGGCGATGGAGGAGGATTGGCTTCATTTACGCCGCTTACTCTACACTCACTTTCCCCCTCCTCCACCCCCATCTGCATAGAGCTCATCGGTGCCATAGTGGTAGACGATGGTGAGACGACAGCGATTGTGACTGCACAGCCTTTTGGAGACCATCTGATGATTTCTGACTCTTGTTGATACCTATTTGATGTACCTGATGTATGTGATACTGATATGATATAGTTTTGTACAGGGGTGATGTAGCCCCTATTTGATTGATGGTTGTATGACACACTTACTACACTTTATGGTCTCGATATATGTAGCAATCGCGGTATTCTCACCATATCTGATGCACTTGATTTCTTATTTATATTTTTGCAACATGGGATGTTGGGACATGGGATGTTGTATGTATGATATTTGCAACATGGGATGTTGGGACATGGGATGTTGTATGTATGATATTTGCAACATGGGATGTTGGGACATGGGATGTTGTATGTATGATATTTGTGACATGGGATGTTGGGACATGGGATGTTGTGTGTATAATGATGGTAACATGGGATGTTGTGTGTGATGTATTGATAACATGAGATGTTATGTGCTATTATTATTACTATATACGTACGCTTTATTATGGCCTGACCAACGTACACATCTTTAGAAGATGGCGCCAAGACGACAACCTCAGCCAATGCCTACTACTCAGGACGAACTACAGCAAGTCATTGCTGCTGCTATTGCTCAATATGCTGCCTCGCAAGGAGGAATGAGTGGAAGCAACTCTGGCAACACGGGCAACAACAACAATCCACCGCATGGGTGTACTTACAAACAATTCTTGGACTGCAAGCCCATAAACTTCGATGGCACAGGTGGTGCTGTTGCTTTCATCCGTTGGGCTGAGAAAACCGAGTCCGTACTTCGCATGAGCAAATGCGCGTTAGATCAACAAGTCACTTATATCTCAGGGCTATTTGTGGATGGAGCCCTATCCTGGTGGAATCTACAGGTCCAGACCCTTGGCGAAGCCGCAGCTTACGCACTGACGTGGACTGAGTTGAAAGAACTCATGCGCAAAAAGTACTGTTCTCGCGCTGAAATCCAGAGGTTAGAGACCGAATTCTGGCACCTGAAGATGGAAGGTTCCAAGATAGCTGAGTATGTTCAGAGGTTCCACGATTTGTCGCATGTGGTACCCTACATGGTTACACCTGAGTTCAAAAGAATTGAACGCTTCATTTGGGGATTGGCTCCTCAAATAATCAGTATGGTGACTTCTTCCAAACCAGCGACAATCACTGAAGCCATTGATTTGAGTGTGGCTCTCACCGAAGAGGCAATTCGATTGAACAAGTTCGATGAAGTCGAGCCGAAGAAGAAAGAGACTCATGTGGAGTCTTCAGGTGGTAACAAGCGAAAGTTTTCGAATTTCAAGCAGGGCACCGGGATGGTGGTTAAGAAAGGAGAGCAGAACGCGCCAGCGCCAGATACAGCTGGTGGTAAAAAGAAAGGGAAGGGATACATGGGTGCACAACTCAAGTGCAACTCATGCCAACGACATCACTCTGGTCGTTGCAGCTTAAGAGTTTGTGAATCATGTGGGAAGACTGGTCATACGAAGGACTTTTGTTGGGCTAGTGCTGGCCGGGGAGGCCAGGGAGGATCTGGGAATAGGAATAACCGTGGTGGTAATGGGAACCGCCCACAAGGAAACCAGGGAGGTGATGGGAACCGTGCCAATAATGCTAACCAAGCAGGCGCCATGAATCGGAACCAGGGAAACCATCAAGCTGGAAACAATGGTGGAAACGGGCAGAGGCCCGGATGTTTCAATTGTGGAGATCAAGGGCATTACAAGAGGAATTGCCCAGAATTAAACCAGGCACGCGGAAGAGTTTTTAACATGGAGGCCAGGGAAGCGCGCCAGGATCCCAATGTTGTCACTGGTACGTTCCCTGTAAACCAACGCTATGCATCCGTTTTGTTTGATACTGGTGCCGATTATAGCTTCGTATCGCTAGAATTTAGAAACATGCTTGGTTTAGCCGCTAGTAAGTTAGATATTCCATACTCGATCGAATTAGCGAATGGGAAGTTAGTAGAAGCTAACGAGGTGATTCGAGGTTGCGTAATCGAGCTGGGAGAGCGTGAGTTTGCTCTCGATCTACTACCAGTCCAGTTCGGAAGCTTCGACGTGGTAGTAGGGATGGATTGGTTATCGAGTATCAAGGCAGAGATAGTTTGTCACGAGAAGATAATTCGTATCCCGACCGATGATGGTGAGACCATTGTTGTTCATGGGGAGAAGCGTGAGACGCCGTTAAGGATGATTAGCTGCCTGAAAGCAAGGAAGTGTTTGCAGAAAGGATGTGTTGCTTTTCTGGCACACATTGTAGATAAAAAGGCTGCTGAGCCGAAGATCGAAGACATCCCTGTCGTGAGGGAATACCCAGAAGTCTTTCCAGAAGACTTGCCTGGCTTGCCACCTCAAAGGCAAGTGGAGTTTCGCATCGACTTAGTTCCAGGCGCCGCGCCTGTGGCTAAGGCACCTTACAGACTTGCTCCGTCTGAGATGCAAGAACTGTCAACACAACTTCAAGAGTTGTTAGACAAGGGTTTTATTCAACCAAGCTTCTCGCCTTGGGGAGCTCCAGTTTTGTTTGTGAAAAGAAGGACGGTAGTTTGCGAATGTGCATTGATTACAGAGAGTTGAACAAGCTGACGATCAAGAATAGGTATCCCCTGCCAAGAATCGATGATCTGTTCGACCAACTTCAAGGTTCAAGCTTCTGTTCAAAGATCGATCTTCGATCTGGATACCATCAGCTACGGATACAGGAGGAGAGTATCCCGAAGACAGCCTTCAGAACTCGATATGGACACTACGAGTTTCTCGTTATGCCGTTTGGTTTGACAAACGCACCTGCTGTGTTCATGGATTTGATGAACCGAGTTTGTAAGCCATACCTGGATAAGTTCGTGATTGTATTCATCGATGACATCCTGATTTATTCGAAGACAAAGGCTGAGCACGAGCAGCATCTTAGAGCCATTTTGGAGCTGCTGAAGAAAGAACAGTTGTACGCCAAGTTCTCTAAGTGTGAGTTTTGGCTAAGAGAAGTGCAATTTCTTGGGCACATGGTGAATGGAGATGGAATCCATGTGGACCCGACCAAGATCGAGGCGATCAAAGATTGGGAAACGCCAAAGACGCCAACTGAGATTCGGCAATTCTTGGGTTTGGCTAGCTATTATCGAAGGTTCATCGAGAACTTTTCAAAGATCGCTCAACCGTTGACACTCCTCACGCAGAAAGATAAGAAGTTTGATTGGGGAATCAAACAGGACGAAGCGTTTCAGATATTGAAAGACAAGCTTTGCAATGCGCCAATCTTAGCTCTACCAGAAGGCACTGACGATTTCGTGGTATACTGCGACGCATCGCGTCAAGGATTGGGTTGTGTGTTGATGCAACGTCAAAAGGTTATAGCCTACGCATCACGCCAACTGAAGGTGCATGAAAAGAACTATACCACTCATGATTTGGAGCTTGGTGCAGTGGTTTTTGCCTTAAAGATCTGGAGACACTACCTTTACGGTACAAAGTGTACAATCTTCACAGATCACAAGAGCCTCCAGCATATATTCAATCAGAAGGAGTTGAATATGAGGCAAAGGCGATGGGTCGAGTTGTTGAACGATTACGACTGCGAGATCAAGTATCATCCAGGGAAGGCGAATGTGGTCGCTGATGCCCTAAGTCGTAAAGAGAGAATCAAGCCCATAAGGGTTAGGGCTATGGAGATGATAATTCAAACCGACCTTTCCTCACGCGTTCGTGCAGCACAGAAGGAAGCTCTCAAGGAGGGAAACCTTGAGGAAGAATATCTCCGTGGGATGGAGAAGATATTGGTGCCAAACAGGGAAGGAACTTTATGTTTTGGGAAAAGGATTTGGGTTCCTTTGTTTGGTGGTTTAAGAGAGGTTATCTTTGATGAAGCTCACAAGTCGCGGTACTCTATCCACCCTGGAGCGGATAAGATGTACCAGGATCTTAAAGATTATTACTGGTGGCCAAGGATGAAGGGCGATGTTGCTATTTACGTGAGCAAATGTTTAACTTGCGCCAAAGTTAAGGCGGAATACCAGAAGCCTTCGGGACTTCTGCAGCAACCAAAAATTCCCCAGTGGAAGTGGGAAGAAATCTCCATGGATTTTATTACGAAGTTGCCAAGAACGCCAAAAGGTCATGACACTATCTGGGTGATAATGGATCGCTTAACGAAGTCAGCACACTTCTTGCCTATCCGCGAGAAGGATCATACAAGCAAATTGGCTGAAATTTACATTAGAGAGATTGTTACACACCATGGAGTACCTCTCTCGATTATTTCTGATAGAGACGGGAGGTTCGTATCGAGGATATGGCAATCCTTCCAGGAAGCTTTTGGCTCAAAGCTGAATATGAGCACTGCTTTTCACCCGCAGACCGACGGGCAAAGTGAGCGGACGATTCAGACGTTGGAGGACATGCTGAGAGCATGTGTGATGGATTTAGGCGGTAGCTGGGATAAGCATTTACCCCTGGTTGAGTTTTCATACAACAACAGCTACCACACCAGTATTGGTGCCGCGCCATTCGAAGCGTTATATGGGCGCAAATGCAGGTCGCCGCTCTGTTGGTCTGACGCAGGTGATAGACAATTGGTAGGTCCCGATGTAGTTCAGGAAACTACAGATAAGATCGCGCAAATCCGAGATCGCATTAGTGCGGCTCGTGACCGTCAGAAGACCTACGCAGATCTGAAAAGGAAACCTCAGGAGTTTGAGGTTGGGGATATGGTTTTGTTGAAGGTATCACCCTGGAAGGGTGTGGCACGCTTTGGGAAGCGTGGGAAGTTGAATCCGCGCTACATTGGTCCTTTCAAGGTTTTGGAAAGAATTGGGACCGTAGCATACAAGTTGGATCTACCTGCCGAACTGAATAATGTTCACGATACATTTCATGTATCCAATCTGAAGAGAAGTCCAACTCAAGTTAACGTTGCCATTCCTACCGACGAAATTCATATTGATGACACGCTCCACTTCGTTGAAGAACCTGTCGAGGTCACGGATTGGAAAGTTAACAAGACCCGCCGGAGCAGTGTCAAGCTCGTCAAGGTTCGCTGGAATGCTAGACATGGTCCTGAGTTCACCTGGGAGCGTGAAGACCGAATGAGGGAGAAATACCCCCACTTATTTCCTGAGAACCCTGCTTCTACAAGCAGAATTTAAAATTTCGGGACGAAATTTATTTAACGGGGGGAGAATGTGACAACCCTCACTAAACCAGGCATCCGTATGACTTAATTAACTATTAATTGTT
Source organism: Helianthus annuus (assembly GCF_002127325.2). Taxonomy (NCBI): domain Eukaryota; kingdom Viridiplantae; phylum Streptophyta; class Magnoliopsida; order Asterales; family Asteraceae; genus Helianthus; species Helianthus annuus. The sequence continues at coordinate 18,614,117 of NC_035447.2, read as the reverse complement.
GCCTAATTACTGTGCTTAACTGAGATTTCTGATAAACTGCTACTTGATTGTTGATACTTGTACATATCTGCATCATACTTTTATTTTCCGTCACTACCTTATTTACTTACTGAACTCTAGTGACAAACATGATGCACAAAAGCACAGTAGCATTTGAACGGATAACCTATTGAACATGCTGATATAGCCAGCATCAGGCAGACACTGCCTCTAAAGGCCTGAATGAGCCAGAAATATTTTACTACACCCATAGTGTGTGTAGGGATACAAGGGTTGTATAAATGCGTTTCTAGGAATAAGATACAGAGATTGGATGTGCCTAAAACGTACTCTAAGCACAAAACACAGCATTTTTATCAACACACTAGCTTCTAGCTAACTAATAAAGTGCCAAAACATGGGGAAATATTCCTGACACTTTGCAGAATAAATTGTGTCGCTAAAAATATTATTTACGACGCTTAAAAGATTACTTAAGCACTTTAACGGATTACTATCCAACCGAACAACCGGACTATACCCGGAACATAAAAATATTGCCAGAAATATTATTAGCCTTTTTCTGAGCCAGTTAGGGTCCCTGATTACCCTAACACCCGCTTTATAACGCATCAAACAACTAACGGGGTTAACCTCTAAAAGTAACCTACTTAATGTAACTGAACTCTAACTGAACAATCGAGATCCAACCAGATACCCCCCCCTAATGGAATCGGCCAACATGATGAGACAAGGGGAGTACAAGCTTTTTGAATATTTTATTTGATTTCGTGGATATCTAGACGACATTGTGACCGATGGACGATAATCCTAAAATTGTCTATAAAATCAACACATAACACATTAGAGTCTTCACACACAACTCACCATCTCTACTCTCCCTCTTGCTCTCTCCCTCTCGGCCGTGACTACACACACACACACATCCATTGCCGGTTTTTGATCTTGCCATTCCAAGCTTATACAAGGTGTTCGGGTCACGTATAAGGAAGCTTGAAGCAAGCGGAAGCTGAAGGACCTCGTTCATTTGCTTTTATCCACGCCATTTTCGACTAGATTCTTCCCTAGCACCGAGCTAGAGGTATAACATTTAAAACTCGCTCTTGATCGTATCTAAAGTGGTTAAAATGATTTTTAACGGTTAAAAGTCGGAATCATGCATTTTGAATCTTTAAAGGCTACTAAAACTCGAATATTGTTGGTTAAAAGCTTATAACGCGTGTAAAAGTCGTAGTATTCGAATATGTTGATCATTGAGGCCCGATCTACGATGTGGTGGCTCTTATCATCGTTTAACCCGACTTTGTTAAGATCATGAATCTTGACATACGCTTGTTTTTGTCGGTACAAGGGTTAAAAGGTGAAACTCCACCACACGAGAAACATGAACTTGTGTAAAAGTATGTTGACTTGTAAAATAGTATTTAAAACGAGCCGATCTACGTATGTACAAGTGGTATTTCGTAGAACCAAGTGTCGAGAAAATCATGTTTTATAAAAGTTGGATGACATGTTAACAAATATGATTTTTACAAACTACAAGTGTATAAACACTTGTGAAACGAAAGATCCGACAAAATAACAATTTTTACAAAAGTTGTCGGGAAGTTGTAAAGAATGATTTGTTCCAAAAACGGGGTTTTTACAAGACTAAACTATTTTATACATAGATCCACTAAATATAAGGTGATCTACACTATGACTTTCGGAAAAATTACAAGTTCATGTAATAATGCGATTTTACATACTAGTCTACAAGTTTAATGTGTTGAAACTAGTTTGAAGTATCGGAAATTGATTGGTTGATTTAAAGAAATTGTTGAAGTGATTTTGTAAAAGAAAATGATACGCTTGAAAGCGTGGCCACCTCCAGTTACAGGGGAAACTCTGGCGAAATTTTTCTAAAAATCTAACACTTAGAATTATTTGCAAGTGTTAAACTATTTTGAAATGTTTTCAAAATATATTTCGCCATAACTTTATTTATTAAATAATCGGAGGTGGGATTTTCACAAAAACTAAACGTGGTAAATATTTATTCGATAAATATATTTTTCACCACACTGTTTATGATTATTTTGTGAAAATATATAAATATTATTTTTAGAGTAAAAATAATATTTACAAACTTTGTCGAACCCAAAATAATACCAACGCCTACACGACAAACATATAAGTTACAACGGTAATTAATATTACCACTAAATCGCCAAAACGTAACTTACGCCTTATCCGGAAATATTCATAAATGCGGATATTGTCAACGTATTATTTTGGAAAGTATTATACGAAGAGAAAATATATTATTTTTGAGAAAAATAAATATATTTTGGAATGAGAAATAAAATATATTAAGTGAGACTTAATATTATAAACGCACATGTATTAAATCCCCCATCCTTGGGAAGGAGATTTACTACCAAATATATACAAGGAACGGTTGTCTAACTGTTTCCCGAAAATTAAACTATAAAGCTAAAGCACGGCCATCCGTCTAATAGAATTAGCACATGTAGGTCGTTGCACAGCTTTCGGACATTTGGAGTGCTTGATTTAGCTACGCACTGACTGTGAGTTCATGTCCCCCTTTTCTCTTAACTGTTTTCAGTTTTCTAAACTGCGGGGGTGAAATACATGTTACAATGATTATGAATATGTTTATACATGGTATGGTTAGCGTAAGGAGGTTTGTTACTTAGATCATGTGAGTGGGTAGGCGGAAACTTGAGGCCATTAATCCTCATAGTAGGACCGAGGGACAGGAGCGGTAGATCTATCTGGGTGTAGCGAGCCCAGCCCCAGGTCCAGCTGAACGGACCTCGGGGTGACTTAGTGCCCGACGCATAAATCCGCTAGGTTTGAGTCATCCCTACTTGCACTTCACACATATCAATGGCCTTGCAAACCATTGGTGATCTCTTTTTCCTTATTTGCTACATACCAGGTTTTTGATAAAGATAAAGGTTTATATACTCACTTTCGCATGAACTCGCTCAACATTATTGTTGATTTTTCAACTTACATGTATTTCAGGAAACTAACGATCTGGCGCGGTATGGCTTGTTTTCCGCTGCATTAGGCCCGAGGTCATCCAGGGTTCGAGGCTTGTGACTCTTTCCTGGACAAGTCACAGTCCCTGAACCATGTTTACATTAAGTTTGCATTTGTAATGTTTATACAAGTTATGATTGTTGGGTGTTAACCCGTTAAGACAATGTTTTGATTTTTATTATCAATGGATGATCTTGCATATTTCAAATTCATATAGCGTTGTTATGGTTAAGCTATGGTATTGAGAAGTCACACCAAATAACCACGCTTCCGCAAAGCCAGGGTGTGACAGCTTGGTATCAGAGCTCTGATCATAGCGAATTAGGATTCCTTCTCGAGTCTAGACTATGATCACTAGGGCTCTCACGAAAACATTTTTACTGCATACCACTTAAGTCCAGATCCAAAACGTTTTTATAAACAAATGTTGAGCATATTTTATTCATTATTTTTAGGCTCAGCCTGGGAGGCTGAGGCTCGGTCTGGGAGACTGAGGCTCGGTCTGGGAGGCCGAGGCTCGATCTAATGGATCGAGGTAGTTGTCTAGTGGGACTAGGGAGTCAGTCTGGGAGGCTGGGAAAGTTTGCTAGTGGGACTAGGAAGTCAGTCTGGGAGGCTGGGAGAATTGGCTAGTGGGACTAGGAAGTCAGTCTGGGAGGCTGGGAGAATTGGCTAGTGGGACTAGGAAGTCAGTCTGGGAGGCTGGGAAAATTGGCTAGTGGGACTAGGAAGGACAGTCTGGGAGGCTGGGAGGCTAGTGGGACTAGGAGGATTATGTGATTATTGCTTGGTAACTTGTGTGATTACCTGATTTACTGATTTGTGTGTATGCTTGTGTTTATGTTACAGACCCATGGACTCACCAGCCACGGGTGATTCAGATACCACCGGACCTTTACCCTTAGTATCGGACGACATTGTGTCTTCAGAGCACGAGGTGCATACCTCCGATTTCACCAGCACCGATGATGATGACTCCTTGCCCTTCGCTCTACCCGAGGGTGCTTATGAGCCTATTGATGGCGATCCTGCTGAGTATCTTCCCCTGGTTGTGATTCCAGCTCCCATACCCCTTGCTTCTTATCCAGCATACGACATGCTACCCGACGCCGAGGCTGACGGCGACATTGATCTCTTTGAGGATGAGCCTTACGAGGATGAGATTCCTGATGCAGCCCCTCTTCCCGCTGGCGATCTTTTGATGATTGCCGGTGCTCCAGTTGAGGACTCGCCCGCCCATTCGCCAGTCCCAGACTCCTTTGAGTCTGTGGCATCTGCACCGTCTCACGAGGTGAGCACGCAGCATTTTATACACGACTCGGACCCCGATCAGGCATCTTCTGCCGCACCCATCCCGAGCTTTGTGTTCGAGCACGACGACATTGAGGATTCGGATCCCGTTTTTCCTCCAGGATTTGATCCTGACCGCGATATTGAGTATATTCCTATGGACCAGCATATGGAGGACCCTGTTGATCCCGTTGATCCTGTTGATCCCTTTGATCCAGAGTTTGATTTTGACATGGCTTTTGGTGACCCAGAGCCTGCCTTGGCCCCAGAGCAGGCAGCTGCTCTCGATCCTGTGCATGAGCATGACTTGGTACATGCTGACGTTCCTGTTGAGCCCGTTTTGGCTGACCCACCTGTTGGTGATGTTCCTTTGATTGCTGATGATCATGCTATAGCTGATGATCCTGTTATTGATCCACCTTTTGTTGATCCCCCTTTGATTGCTGATATTCCTGTTGACCACCCAGTTGAGCATGTTGCACTCGTTGATCCTGTCATTGCTCCGTTTGATCCTGTACCCCTCAAGCCTGAGCACGCTCTATTTGCAGAGCATATGGATCCACCCGATGAGGAGGCTCAGCACGGTTGGATACCTGCTGACGAGGATGTTCCACCGTTTCCACCCATCACACTGATGCACATCATACTGATTTTTCATTTCAGATCCCACCGTTTGTACCTCCAGCGGGGCCTGGAGAGGGCTCTTCAGCCCACCCTTTTGGTCACATACCGATGCCTATGCCTTTCGTACCTCAGATGACACCTGTTCCATCTTCTGTTTCACCTGTTCATGTAGCACCATTCGATCCCACCAGCACGCCACTGCTTTGGTCATCTTCCTCTCCGATGCCACCCACTGATCCATATCATCCATTCCATATGGGGCATACCATTGAGGACGTCTTGATGTCCTTTGTCCATCAGCATGAGTCCCATACACAGCGACTCCAGGAGCTCGAGAGAGCTCAGCTATCGCTAGGTCCATATCATTGTCAGACATCTTCATCTTTTCAGCCTTTCGATCATTACCCCCGGACTTTGCTGCCCGACTTTCGACTTTGGAGCAGCAGATCGCTTCTGTTATTCGCACTCAGCAGGCGATGGAGGAGGATTGGCTTCATTTACGCCGCTTACTCTACACTCACTTTCCCCCTCCTCCACCCCCATCTGCATAGAGCTCATCGGTGCCATAGTGGTAGACGATGGTGAGACGACAGCGATTGTGACTGCACAGCCTTTTGGAGACCATCTGATGATTTCTGACTCTTGTTGATACCTATTTGATGTACCTGATGTATGTGATACTGATATGATATAGTTTTGTACAGGGGTGATGTAGCCCCTATTTGATTGATGGTTGTATGACACACTTACTACACTTTATGGTCTCGATATATGTAGCAATCGCGGTATTCTCACCATATCTGATGCACTTGATTTCTTATTTATATTTTTGCAACATGGGATGTTGGGACATGGGATGTTGTATGTATGATATTTGCAACATGGGATGTTGGGACATGGGATGTTGTATGTATGATATTTGCAACATGGGATGTTGGGACATGGGATGTTGTATGTATGATATTTGTGACATGGGATGTTGGGACATGGGATGTTGTGTGTATAATGATGGTAACATGGGATGTTGTGTGTGATGTATTGATAACATGAGATGTTATGTGCTATTATTATTACTATATACGTACGCTTTATTATGGCCTGACCAACGTACACATCTTTAGAAGATGGCGCCAAGACGACAACCTCAGCCAATGCCTACTACTCAGGACGAACTACAGCAAGTCATTGCTGCTGCTATTGCTCAATATGCTGCCTCGCAAGGAGGAATGAGTGGAAGCAACTCTGGCAACACGGGCAACAACAACAATCCACCGCATGGGTGTACTTACAAACAATTCTTGGACTGCAAGCCCATAAACTTCGATGGCACAGGTGGTGCTGTTGCTTTCGTCCGTTGGGCTGAGAAAACCGAGTCCGTACTTCGCATGAGCAAATGCGTGTTAGATCAACAAGTCACTTATATCTCAGGGCTATTTGTGGATGGAGCCCTATCCTGGTGGAATCTACAGGTCCAGACCCTTGGCGAAGCCGCAGCTTACGCACTGACGTGGACTGAGTTGAAAGAACTCATGCGCAAAAAGTACTGTTCTCGCGCTGAAATCCAGAGGTTAGAGACCGAATTCTGGCACCTGAAGATGGAAGGTTCCAAGATAGCTGAGTATGTTCAGAGGTTCCACGATTTGTCGCATGTGGTACCCTACATGGTTACACCTGAGTTCAAAAGAATTGAACGCTTCATTTGGGGATTGGCTCCTCAAATAATCAGTATGGTGACTTCTTCCAAACCAGCGACAATCACTAAAGCCATTGATTTGAGTGTGGCTCTCACCGAAGAGGCAATTCGATTGAACAAGTTCGATGAAGTCGAGCCGAAGAAGAAAGAGACTCATGTGGAGTCTTCAGGTGGTAACAAGCGAAAGTTTTCGAATTTCAAGCAGGGCACCGGGATGGTGGTTAAGAAAGGAGAGCAGAACGCGCCAGCGCCAGATACAGCTGGTGGTAAAAAGAAAGGGAAGGGATACATGGGTGCACAACTCAAGTGCAACTCATGCCAACGACATCACTCTGGTCGTTGCAGCTTAAGAGTTTGTGAATCATGTGGGAAGACTGGTCATACGAAGGACTTTTGTTGGGCTAGTGCTGGCCGGGGAGGCCAGGGAGGATCTGGGAATAGGAATAACCGTGGTGGTAATGGGAACCGCCCACAAGGAAACCAGGGAGGTGATGGGAACCGTGCCAATAATGCTAACCAAGCAGGCGCCATGAATCGGAACCAGGGAAACCATCAAGCTGGAAACAATGGTGGAAACGGGCAGAGGCCCGGATGTTTCAATTGTGGAGATCAAGGGCATTACAAGAGGAATTGCCCAGAATTAAACCAGGCACGCGGAAGAGTTTTTAACATGGAGGCCAGGGAAGCGCGCCAGGATCCCAATGTTGTCACTGGTACGTTCCCTGTAAACCAACGCTATGCATCCGTTTTGTTTGATACTGGTGCCGATTATAGCTTCGTATCACTAGAATTTAGAAACATGCTTGGTTTAGCCGCTAGTAAGTTAGATATTCCATACTCGATCGAATTAGCGAATGGGAAGTTAGTAGAAGCTAACGAGGTGATTCGAGGTTGCGTAATCGAGCTGGGAGAGCGTGAGTTTGCTCTCGATCTACTACCAGTCCAGTTGGGAAGCTTCGACGTGGTAGTAGGGATGGATTGGTTATCGAGTATCAAGGCAGAGATAGTTTGTCACGAGAAGATAATTCGTATCCCGACCGATGATGGTGAGACCATTGTTGTTCATGGGGAGAAGCGTGAGACGTCGTTAAGGATGATTAGCTGCCTGAAAGCAAGGAAGTGTTTGCAGAAAGGATGTGTTGCTTTTCTGGCACACATTGTAGATAAAAAGGCTGCTGAGCCGAAGATCGAAGACATCCCTGTCGTGAGGGAATACCCAGAAGTCTTTCCAGAAGACTTGCCTGGCTTGCCACCTCAAAGGCAAGTGGAGTTTCGCATCGACTTAGTTCCAGGCGCCGCGCCTGTGGCTAAGGCACCTTACAGACTTGCTCCGTCTGAGATGCAAGAACTGTCAACACAACTTCAAGAGTTGTTAGACAAGGGTTTTATTCGACCAAGCTTCTCGCCTTGGGGAGCTCCAGTTTTGTTTGTGAAGAAGAAGGACGGTAGTTTGCGAATGTGCATTGATTACAGAGAGTTGAACAAGCTGACGATCAAGAATAGGTATCCCCTGCCAAGAATCGATGATCTGTTCGACCAACTTCAAGGTTCAAGCTTCTATTCAAAGATCGATCTTCGATCTGGATACCATCAGCTACGGATACAGGAGGAGAGTATCCCGAAGACAGCCTTCAGAACTCGATATGGACACTACGAGTTTCTCGTTATGCCGTTTGGTTTGACAAACGCACCTGCTGTGTTCATGGATTTGATGAACCGAGTTTGTAAGCCATACCTGGATAAGTTCGTGATTGTATTCATCGATGACATCCTGATTTATTCGAAGACAAAGGCTGAGCACGAGCAGCATCTTAGAGCCATTTTGGAGCTGCTGAAGAAAGAACAGTTGTACGCCAAGTTCTCTAAGTGTGAGTTTTGGCTAAGAGAAGTGCAATTTCTTGGGCACGTGGTGAATGGAGATGGAATCCATGTGGACCCGACCAAGATCGAGGCGATCAAAGATTGGGAAACGCCAAAGACGCCAACTGAGATTCGGCAATTCTTGGGTTTGGCTGGCTATTATCGAAGGTTCATCGAGAACTTTTCAAAGATCGCTCAACCGTTGACACTCCTCACGCAGAAAGATAAGAAGTTTGATTGGGGAATCAAACAGGACGAAGCGTTTCAGATATTGAAAGACAAGCTTTGCAATGCGCCAATCTTAGCTCTACCAGAAGGCACTGACGATTTCGTGGTATACTGCGACGCATCGCGTCAAGGATTGGGTTGTGTGTTGATGCAACGTCAAAAGGTTATAGCCTACGCATCACGCCAACTGAAGGTGCATGAAAAGAACTATACCACTCATGATTTGGAGCTTGGTGCAGTGGTTTTTGCCTTAAAGATCTGGAGACACTACCTTTACGGTACAAAGTGTACAATCTTCACAGATCACAAGAGCCTCCAGCATATATTCAATCAGAAGGAGTTGAATATGAGGCAAAGGCGATGGGTCGAGTTGTTGAACGATTACGACTGCGAGATCAAGTATCATCCAGGGAAGGCGAATGTGGTCGCTGATGCCCTAAGTCGTAAAGAGAGAATCAAGCCCATAAGGGTTAGGGCTATGGAGATGATAATTCAAACCGACCTTTCCTCACGCGTTCGTGCAGCACAGAAGGAAGCTCTCAAGGAGGGAAACCTTGAGGAAGAATATCTCCGTGGGATGGAGAAGATATTGGTGCCAAACAGGGAAGGGACTTTATGTTTTGGGAAAAGGATTTGGGTTCCTTTGTTTGGTGGTTTAAGAGAGGTTATCTTTGATGAAGCTCACAAGTCGCGGTACTCTATCCACCCTGGAGCGGATAAGATGTACCAGGATCTTAAAGATTATTACTGGTGGCCAAGGATGAAGGGCGATGTTGCTATTTACGTGAGCAAATGTTTAACTTGCGCCAAAGTTAAGGCGGAATACCAGAAGCCTTCGGGACTTCTGCAGCAACCAAAAATTCCCCAGTGGATGTGGGAAGAAATCTCCATGGATTTTATTACGAAGTTGCCAAGAACGCCAAAAGGCCATGACACTATCTGGGTGATAATGGATCGCTTAACGAAGTCAGCACACTTCTTGCCTATCCGCGAGAAGGATCATACAAGCAAATTGGCTGAAATTTACATGAGAGAGATTGTTACACACCATGGAGTACCTCTCTCGATTATTTCTGATAGAGACGGGAGGTTCGTATCGAGGATATGGCAATCCTTCCAGGAAGCTTTTGGCTCAAAGCTGAATATGAGCACTGCTTTTCACCCGCAGACCGACGGGCAAAGTGAGCGGACGATTCAGACGTTGGAGGACATGCTGAGAGCATGTGTGATGGATTTAGGCGGTAGCTGGGATAAGCATTTACCCCTGGTTGAGTTTTCATACAACAACAGCTACCACACCAGTATTGGTGCCGCGCCATTCGAAGCGTTATATGGGCGCAAGTGCAGGTCGCCGCTCTGTTGGTCTGACGCAGGTGATAGACAATTGGTAGGTCCCGATGTAGTTCAGGAAACTACAGATAAGATCGCGCAAATCCGAGATCGCATTAGTGCGGCTCGTGACCGTCAGAAGACCTACGCAGATCTGAAAAGGAAACCTCAGGAGTTTGAGGTTGGGGATATGGTTTTGTTGAAGGTATCACCCTGGAAGGGTGTGGCACGCTTTGGGAAGCGTGGGAAGTTGAATCCGCGCTACATTGGTCCTTTCAAGGTTTTGGAAAGAATTGGGACCGTAGCATACAAGTTGGATCTACCTGCCGAACTGAATAATGTTCACGATACATTTCATGTATCCAATCTGAAGAGAAGTCCAACTCAAGTTAACGTTGCCATTCCTACCGACGAAATTCATATTGATGACACGCTCCACTTCGTTGAAGAACCTGTCGAGGTCACGGATTGGAAAGTTAACAAGACCCGCCGGAGCAGTGTCAAGCTCGTCAAGGTTCGCTGGAATGCTAGACATGGTCCTGAGTTCACCTGGGAGCGTGAAGACCGAATGAGGGAGAAATACCCCCACTTATTTCCTGAGAACCCTGCTTCTACAAGCAGAATTTAAAATTTCGGGACGAAATTTATTTAACGGGGGGAGAATGTGACAACCCTCACTAAACCAGGCATCCGTATGACTTAATTAACTATTAATTGTTGCCTAATTACTGTGCTTAACTGAGATTTCTGATAAACTGCTACTTGATTGTTGATACTTGTACATATCTGCATCATACTTTGATTTTCCGTCACTACCTTATTTACTTACTGAACTCTAGTGACAAACATGATGCACAAAAGCACAGTAGCATTTGAACGGATAACCTATTGAACATGCTGATATAGCCAGCATCAGGCAGACACTGCCTCTAAAGGCCTGAATGAGCCAGAAATATTTTACTACACCCATAGTGTGTGTAGGGATACAAGGGTTGTATAAATGCGTTTCTAGGAATAAGATACAGAGATTGGATGTGCCTAAAACGTACTCTAAGCACAAAACACAGCATTTTTATCAACACACTAGCTTCTAGCTAACTAATAAAGTGCCAAAACATGGGGAAATATTCCTGACACTTTGCAGAATAAATTGTGTCGCTAAAAATATTATTTACGACGCTTAAAAGATTACTTAAGCACTTTAACGGATTACTATCCAACCGAACAACCGGACTATACCCGGAACATAAAAATATTGCCAGAAATATTATTAGCCTTTTTCTGAGCCAGTTAGGGTCCCTGATTACCCTAACACCCGCTTTATAACGCATCAAACAACTAACGGGGTTAACCTCTAAAAGTAACCTACTTAATGTAACTGAACTCTAACTGAACAATCGAGATCCAACCAGATACCCCCCCCCCAATGGAATCGGCCAACATGATGAGACAAGGGGAGTACAAGCTTTTTGAATATTTTATTTGATTTCGTGGATATCTAGACGACATTGTGACCGATGGACGATAATCCTAAAATTGTCTATAAAATCAACACATAACACATTAGAGTCTTCACACACAACTCACCATCTCTACTCTCCCTCTTGCTCTCTCCCTCTCGGCCGTGACTACACACACACACACATCCATTGCCGGTTTTTGATCTTGCCATTCCAAGCTTATACAAGGTGTTCGGGTCACGTATAAGGAAGCTTGAAGCAAGCGGAAGCTGAAGGACCTCGTTCATTTGCTTTTATCCATGCCATTTTCGACTAGATTCTTCCCTAGCCCCGAGCTAGAGGTATAACATTTAAAACTCGCTCTTGATCGTATCTAAAGTGGTTAAAATGATTTTTAACGGTTAAAAGTCGGAATCATGCATTTTGAATCTTTAAAGGCTACTAAAACTCGAATATTGTTGGTTAAAAGCTTATAACGCGTGTAAAAGTCGTAGTATTCGAATATGTTGATCATTGAGGCCCGATCTACGATGTGGTGGCTCTTATCATCGTTTAACCCGACTTTGTTAAGATCATGAATCTTGACATACGCTTGTTTTTGTCGGTACAAGGGTTAAAAGGTGAAACTCCACCACACGAGAAACATGAACTTGTGTAAAAGTATGTTGACTTGTAAAATAGTATTTAAAACGAGCCGATCTACGTATGTACAAGTGGTATTTCGTAGAACCAAGTGTCGAGAAAATCATGTTTTATAAAAGTTGGATGACATGTTAACAAATATGATTTTTACAAACTACAAGTGTATAAACACTTGTGAAACGAAAGATCCGACAAAATAACAATTTTTACAAAAGTTGTCGGGAAGTTGTAAAGAATGATTTGTTCCAAAAACGGGGTTTTTACAAGACTAAACTATTTTATACATAGATCCACTAAATATAAGGTGATCTACACTATGACTTTCGGAAAAATTACAAGTTCATGTAATAATGCGATTTTACATACTAGTCTACAAGTTTAATGTGTTGAAACTAGTTTGAAGTATCGGAAATTGATTGGTTGATTTAAAGAAATTGTTGAAGTGATTTTGTAAAAGAAAATGATACGCTTGAAAGCGTGGCCACCTCCAGTTACAGGGGAAACTCTGGCGAAATTTTTCTAAAAATCTAACACTTAGAATTATTTGCAAGTGTTAAACTATTTTGAAATGTTTTCAAAATATATTTCGCCATAACTTTATTTATTAAATAATCGGAGGTGGGATTTTCACAAAAACTAAACGTGGTAAATATTTATTCGATAAATATATTTTTCACCACACTGTTTATGATTATTTTGTGAAAATATATAAATATTATTTTTAGAGTAAAAATAATATTTACAAACTTTGTCGAACCCAAAATAATACCAACGCCTACACGACAAACATATAAGTTACAACGGTAATTAATATTACCACTAAATCGCCAAAACGTAACTTACGCCTTATCCGGAAATATTCATAAATGCGGATATTGTCAACGTATTATTTTGGAAAGTATTATACGAAGAGAAAATATATTATTTTTGAGAAAAATAAATATATTTTGGAATGAGAAATAAAATATATTAAGTGAGACTTAATATTATAAACGCACATGTATTAAATCCCCCATCCTTGGGAAGGAGATTTACTACCAAATATATACAAGGAACGGTTGTCTAACTGTTTCCCGAAAATTAAACTATAAAGCTAAAGCACGGCCATCCGTCTAATAGAATTAGCACATGTAGGTCGTTGCACAGCTTTCGGACATTTGGAGTGCTTGATTTAGCTACGCACTGACTGTGAGTTCATGTCCCCCTTTTCTCTTAACTGTTTTCAGTTTTCTAAACTGCGGGGGTGAAATACATGTTACAATGATTATGAATATGTTTATACATGGTATGGTTAGCGTAAGGAGGTTTGTTACTTAGATCATGTGAGTGGGTAGGCGGAAACTTGAGGCCATTAATCCTCATAGTAGGACCGAGGGACAGGAGCGGTAGATCTATCTGGGTGTAGCGAGCCCAGCCCCAGGTCCAGCTGAACGGACCTCGGGGTGACTTAGTGCCCGACGCATAAATCCGCTAGGTTTGAGTCATCCCTACTTGCACTTCACACATATCAATGGCCTTGCAAACCATTGGTGATCTCTTTTTCCTTATTTGCTACATACCAGGTTTTTGATAAAAATAAAGGTTTATATACTCACTTTCGCATGAACTCGCTCAACATCATTGTTGATTTTTCAACTTACATGTATTTCAGGAAACTAACGATCTGGCGCGGTATGGCTTGTTTTCCGCTGCATTAGGCCCGAGGTCATCCAGGGTTCGAGGCTTGTGACTCTTTCCTGGACAAGTCACAGTCCCTGAACCATGTTTACTTTAAGTTTGCATTTGTAATGTTTAGACAAGTTATGATTGTTGGGTGTTAACCCGTTAAGACAATGTTTTGATTTTTATTATCAATGGATGATCTTGCATATTTCAAATTCATATAGCGTTGTTATGGTTAAGCTATGGTATTGAGAAGTCACACCAAATAACCACGCTTCCGCAAAGCCAGGGTGTGACATGTACCTCAACTTAGGCCCAGTTAACTTCTCACTAAAATAAGCAACAGGTCGACCACCCTGACTAAGAGCCCCACCAATTCCAACCTTTGTGGCATCAGTATGAAGTTCAAAAACTTGAGAAAAATCAGGCAATACCAGAATTGGTGCTGTAGTGAGCTTCTCTTTCACAACTTGAAAAGCCAACTCTGCCTCATCTGTCCATACAAACGTCTTCCCCCTCATACAATCTGTCCTTGGGGCCATAATAGAACTGAAGTGTGGAATAAACCGTCTGTAAAAAGAAGCAAGCCCATGGAAACTACGAACTTCAGTAATGGTAGTAGGAGTTGGCCAATTTTGAACAGCCGCCACCTTGGATTCATCAACTTGTATCCCATCACCAGAAATAACATACCCCAAGAATAACACTTAAGGGGTCATGAACACACACTTCTTGGTGGCTGCATAAAAAGGGTCCCTGCGAAGTAAGGCCAAAACCTGCCTCACATGCACAACATGGTCGCTGAAAGAAGCACTATAAATGAGAATGTCATCAAAATACACAACCACGAACTTCCCAATAAAAGGTCTAAGAAACTGATTCATCACACGCATAAAAGTACTAGGTGCGTTTGATAAACCAAATGGCATCACCAACCACTCATACAACCCTTCACGAGTCTTGAAGGCAGTCTTCCACTGTCACCCGGTCTAAGACGAATCTGGTAATAACCACTCTTCAAATCTAACTTCGTAAAAATAGTAGCACCACTAATTTGATCAAGCAAATCATCAAGTCGAGGAATAGGAAACCTGTACCTCACAGTAATCTTGTTGATTGCTCGACTGTCAACACACATACGCCAAGTGCCATCTTTTTTTGGAGTCAATAAAGCCGGAACAGCACAAGGGCTCATACTTTCACGAACGTGGCCCTTAGAAATCAACTCCTCAACCTGTCTTCGCAACTCTTCATGCTCAGCAGGGCTCATCCTGTAATGTGGTCTATTGGGTAATTGTGACCCAGGCTCCAAATCAATACGATGTTGGATGCCACGCAAAGGTGGTAATCCATCAGGCAACTCAACAGGAAAAACATCAGAAAATTCCTCAAGCAACGGAACCATTGCATCAGGAATTTCGACTTCCTCAGGCACTGCCTTCCCTATCAAAATAAAAACATTGTCTGTGTCCTCCAACTCATCTTGAAACTGACTGATGGTCAAGAAAGTACCCGACTGTTTTGTGGCTAACTGCTTAGGCTTGCTAGGAACAAGAGTTATCTTCACACCACCAAACAGAAAGCTATAAGTATTGGACCGCCCGTTATGCTCTATATTACATTCATACTCCCAAGGTCTACCCAACAGTAAGTGACACGCGTCCATAGGAACCACATCACACACAACGTCATCTTTGTATGTGGACCCAATAGAAATAGAAACAAGGGCTCTTTTAGATACCGTTACTTCACCCCCCTTTTTAAGCCATTGAAGCTTATAAGGCTTGGGGTCACTTTCTGTTTTCAAAGCCAACTTCTGGACCGCCTCTTCAGATATCAAATTATCACAACTTCCCGAATCCATAACAAATGTGCATACCTTTCCCAAAATGGTACATGTTGAGTGGAAAATGTTATGCTTCAGCCAGTCATCCCTATCCGCCTTTGGTGTATAGCAAGAGCGTCTGACCACCAAGTTTACCCCAACATCACCGGTCACAACCTCTTCTTCATATTCAGTTTCATCATCGTACACTGGGTTATTCTCATACTCTTCATATTGATCATCTTCAGACTCAGCAAAGAAGTGTCTCTTACCAGCCTCTTACACTCAGCTTGACGATGTCCCGTTTCACCACAATTGAAACATCTCGGACCACTACTACTAGCCCCCTTAGAAGTAGGCCCGGTATTGTTAACCCCCGGCCTTTGCTGACTAGGCCCGCCACGAGGTGACCCACTGCCTGACCCAACGTTTCCTCCAGCAGGGTAAATGAACCGCCCACCCGACGGTTTTGCTTCTCAAAGGCCAACGCCCGTTGGTGTGCCTCTGGAATGGTTAACGGGTCAAAAAGATTCACGGACTCCATGATTTGAACCCTCAGACCCCCAACATACCGAGAAACAAGTTGTTCCTCCGGTTCTTGAATATCATTCCTAGCAATCAACAGGTAAAACTCTGTGGTATAATCATCAACCGATTTAGCCCCCTGTTTTAAATTTTGCAGACGTTGGTACATCAACCTTTGAAAATTACGAGGCAAAAAGTTGGACGGCAAGCACTTCTTCATCTTGGTCCATGTCACGATCCTTGACTTTCTGAGCCTATTCCGTGTTAACTTCAATTGTTGCCACCATGCAGAGGCCCTACCACGTAACCTGGTAGCGATCAAGGCCACCCGCTTATTTTCAGACACCTCCTTGTACTCAAACACTTCCTCCACGGTAGCCAACCAATCGATGAACCCCTCCGGATTCAAACTAGTCCCATCAAATTCTGGAATATCAACCCTTATCCCAGAATCCCAACGCCTGTTACCCCCTCCACGTTCACCCCTTGGTCGCCCTTCCTGTTCATCTTCGGAAGTCGAACCATCACCAAATGGGTTACTGAAATCAGAACCAAACCCGTCATTGGGTCCCTGCCTCCTAGGATTGATCAAGTCGGCCATCCGGTCAGTCAACTGATCGACCACCTGATCCAACCGTTGATCCACTCTCGCCATGAGTCGCTGCTCCAACTCTCATTCATACACTTCATCGAGAGGCCTGTTATTGTTTCTCCTCGGAGGCATTTTGAGCCAGGAATTCGGCTCTGATACCAACTGATATAGCGCGTGATACGAAAACGAAGATCAAACACATTGATTCAAAGAATACCTGTGTGTTATTCCCCAACCCCCAAGATTCCACCCAAAAGGCACGGAATTTGAAGTGAAAAATCAATTATGTCAAAATTCAAGTCTGATCATTCATATTACTAGAGAGACATATAAATAGAAACCGAAATTCGAAATGGGCCTAAAAAAGCTAACAGGCCAAACACAAGGCCTAAAATGAAATGCCCAAAATAGTTCAAAAAACATAAAAATGCAAATAACTAATAAAATAAGCGTTTTGTGGCCCGGACGATGACCCAAACCGCCGTAGGCTGTTTGCAGCAAGATGGAGCTCGTTCACACGTTCGTTTCGCCTGGTCGCACGCCCAAAACGGACCCCCGTAGCCCAAGTTAGAGCCATTTTAGTGAAGCCCCTTTTGTTACACGATCTTGGGCCTCCAAATACAAAATAGCCCGCTCTTCCACACTTGGGCCCGCATCACTTTTCCACTTATTCAATCAATTCTATCTGCAGGTTTAATCTGAGAGCACGTATCCTTTTTGGCTTCTCATGATACTTTCGACTTAAAGCGTCAGCTACTATGTTAGCTTTTCCTACATGATACTGGATATCACAATCATAATCACTAAGAATTTCCATCCAATGTCTCTGCCTCATATTTAATTCCTTTTGTCCGAAGACATATCTTAAACTCTTAGGATCTGTAAATACAACGAACTTATTTCCATAAAGATAGTGTCTCCAAATCTTAAGGGCAAAAATTATTGCACCTAACTCTAGATCATGTGTCGTATAATTCTCTTCATGTTTCTTAAGCTGTCTAGAGGCATAAGTAATTACTTTTTGACGTTGCATCAACACACATCCAAATCCTAACTTGGAGGCATCACAGTAGTCTATGAAGTATTCAGTTCCTTCTATCAAAGCAAGTATTGGTGCGTTAGTTAACTTTTTCTTTAAAATCCTGAATGCTTCCTCTTGTTTGTCCCCATTCAAACTTAACTATTTTGCAAGTTAGTTTGGTTAATGGAATGGCTATTCTAGAAAAATCTTGAATAAAACGTCTATAATATCCTGCCAGTCCAAGAAAACTTCTTACTTCTGTTGGTGACTCAGGGACTTTCCATTTGGTGATCGCTTAGATTTTTGTGGGATCCACATGAATTTCTTCATGATTAACTAGATGTCCAAGGAATTGTACTTCTTGCAACCAGAATTCACATTTTGAGAATTTAGCATAAAGCTTTTCCTTTCTCAATAATGTTAGGAGTATATGCAAATGCTCCGCATTTTCCTCCTTACTCTTAGAGTAATTTTGAATGTCGTCTATAAAGACAATTATGAATTTCTCCAGGTATGGTTTGCGTATCCTATTCATCATGTCCATAAATACGGCTGGGGTATTGGTTAAACCAAATGGCATGACTGTAAATTCATAATGACCGTACCTCGTTCTGAAAGCAGTTTTAGGAATGTCCTCTTCCTGTACTTTCAATTGATGATATCCTGAGCGTAAGTCGATCTTAGAAAAGAATCGGGCTCCTTGAAGTTGTCGAATAGATCATCGATTCTCGGTAGTGGGTACCGATTTTTAATCTTAACCTTATTCAATTCTCGATAATCAATGCGCATACGCATCGATCCATCCTTCTTCTTGACAAATAACACTGGTGCTCCCCATGGCGATGAACTCGGCTGTATGAAACCTTTTTCAAGTAGTTCGTCCAGTTGTTGCTTCAATTATTGCGTCTCCGTCGGCGCTAGTCGATAAGGTGCTTTGGCAATTAGTGTCGTTCCTGGTATTAGGTGAATTCTAAATTCAACATCTCGATCTAGCGGAAATCCAGGTAACTCTTCTGGAAAAACATCTGAGAATTTAGATACTACGGGAATATCTTTTAATTCTTTTCCTTTAGTGTTAATGATTACTGAAATCATATACACCATTCCTCCTTTTCGTGCATAACTTGCAGCTTTCATCATAGAGATAAATTTTGTTGACCTTGTTGGCTTGTCTCCCTTAATTGTGATCTTTATACCTTTTGGCGTACATACTTCTACAGACTTTTGATTACATAAAATACTTGCATGATTGGCTACCAACCAATCCATTCCTAACACGACAACAAATCCAACTAGATCCATTGGGAAAAAGGTTAGCAGTAAATCTATGATTTAAGATTTCTATCCTTGCTTCCTGCAGGATTTCGCTTATCTTGATAGAATCTCCATTTGCAGTCTCCACCAAATAGTCTTGGTGAAGTTTAGTTAATGGTTGATTGACAAGTTTGCAGAAACAAGTATTTATGAAACTTTGGTTCGCACCAGAGTTGAATAATACTTTAGCATAAACATCATTAACTAAAAACGTACCGGCAATCACATTTGGAATCATCTTGGCTTCTTCAGCTGTCAGAACAAATACTCTGGCATTCTTCTTGGGTCCTTCTGTTGCCTTAGCTTTGTTGGTTGTCGCTAGAGCTAGTTTCGGATATTTCGGCTTAATATGACCAGCTTCTCCACAATTGTAGCATACTCTGGCATTAGCTTTCTTCCTACAATCTTCTTCCTTATGTCCTGGGAACTTGCAAAAGTTACAAGACATGGCATACTTTCTTTAGTGTTTCCTTTTACAGTACTTACAGTAGGGCAAAGAGGAAGAACATGTTCCTTTCCCGCGATAGGAATTACCATAACATAGTTCTTGGGAAATCTTTTAAGCTAGGTTCTTTTTTCTGATTCTCCTCTTGCGTAAGTACCAATTCATCAGTCAAAGTGTTAGCTAGTTCTACTGCTTCTTCTATGGTTTGTGGTTTAGCTGCCTTAACTACATGTCTGATTTCACTGATTAATCCCCAGATGTAACGGAAGATTAATACTGGTTCTGGTGAGGCTAGTGTTGGTACTATCCTTGCATATTCAAAGAATATGGTAGTATATCCCCTGCAATCTACCCCACTAATTCTATGATTTAGGAACTTATTAGCAACCTGTTCTTTTTCATGAGGAGGACAGAATTTCCTTTCAACTATTACCTTAAAGTTGTTCTATTCCATGTTATAAACTCTGTCACTTCCTCTGGACCGAATGGTATTCCACCACTCTAATGCTGCATTCTTAAAGAAATTAGAAGCATACATGATCTTATCCTCATCTTCACGCTTACTAATTTTTAAAACTGCTTCTATCTTTTCTATCCAGCGCAAGGCTGAAATGGCTACTTTATTGCCTGAGAATTCTATCGGTTTGCATGATAAGAATTCTTTATAAGAACAACCATATGAGATGGTCCTTCTTCTTTTTGGAATTGGAGCTTGGATAACTAGTTCGTGATTTCCATTCACGTTGTGACTTGGTTCAGTGGATACACGTTTACTGCCTATTACGGAATTATTTTCTGCCTTTTTATTAATGGTGTCGATAATAAATGGCATGGCATCTATGATTCCTTGAGCTACTATGTGTTCGATAGCACTTTTATCCACTTATTGTTATTCTGGATTTCCTGATTTACTTCGTTTGACATCTGAATTGTAAACATTATCAGGTATTAATATCACAGAATAAAGTTTATACAAACAAACACTCAAGCATATTGAACCAAAATCGTCGATCATTGCGATCTTTACTCTTTTCATATATATAGATATACATATATATATACATATGTATATATATATATATATATATATGCATCTATTGCAAACTATGACAGGAATTAAAACATTAGTAATTATGCATCAATATATATATATAGGTGATATATATAACATATATTTTAGTGGTTATATATATATATATATATATATATATATTATTTTTTTATCAAAGTAACAAAAAATACATTTATATATATATAGGGGATGGTTCAAATGAAAACCACTTTTATTGTGAAAACTCGAAAACTAACTAAAAAAAGCCTAAAAAACACACCAAATTTTTTTTTCAATTTTTTTTTATAAAAATCACAGTTTTTATATATAAAAAAAGCTTTTTTCAAAAAAAAATTGTAGTACACATGTGTAGTAGTGCACTACAAAAAAAAATTTGAAATTTTTTTTTCTTATATACATAAACCTGCGAAAATTGGTATGCAAAAAAAAAATTGGTATGTTCTTTTGGCTTTTTTAATTAGTTTTCGAGTTTTCATAATAACTAGTAGTTTTCATTTGAACCTTCCCCTATATATATATATATATATATATATAATGCGACTGTTTTCTTAATACTGCATCTCCCTCTCGTCATATTTCCAGACGAGTTTTTCTCCGATTTGGCGGATCTGGTTTCCTTCCTCAACCAACTCTTCACCACAGTGGTTAAGTTCTTCCACATTCTCTTGCTCATGGGCGACATTAGAGCTAGTACGGGTTCAGGGTAAAGTGGTTCTGGCTCTCCGTACGGATATGGGTTATTTAGTAATTCCTGAATTGCCTAGTCGTTGGCCCACCACTGTTCTAAAGGGTTCGGTGCTGGAATCCTAGGTATCTCATTTGGATCAAAGACTGGGATTGGAAGTGGGTTTTCCTGGTTTTGTTCTAGATTCATTGGTAGGTCAAGGTATAGAGGTAGTAACTGTGGTTCTGGTACTGCTACTTGGTTGAGATCAAGTTCTACATCTGCATTTCTAAACATAAGAAAGTTAGCTAGTTGCCTATCCAATTCTTCTTCCCATATAGGTCTAGCTTCTGGATTTTGGGTATTTCTCTCAGCTCTATTCACTATTGCTTGTTGTTGTGCTTTTCTCATTCTTTTTTCTCCTTTCTATTTTGGATCTACTAAACCACCCTCGTTTCTTGGGGGGAAAGGTTCTTCAGATTTGGCTTTAAAAAGAAATATTCCCTCGGAATCGACTGTGTATCCAGAGGTTGGCTGGGATGTTCCTTCATCCATTGGAGAATGAGGTAGGTGACGGTAAGCATCAGAAGTACCCTGATCACTCATACTGTAAACTAAGAAAATTGTCAAAATGACACTAAATAATAATATACATATTTACACAGAATAACACATAAGTTATTTCCTAACATAATTGGCTACAATTTAGGTAGTAAAAGAACTCCTAAATGGCTTAAACCAGTGGCTCTGATACCACCTTCTGTCGCAACCCCCGATGTCACAACCCCAAAATACAACCTAGGGAATGTCCCTGTTAGGCGTGTGACGTACCAATAACGAGCCACTAATTACATTGAACGCGTACAAGTTTCAAAATAAAATCCTTAATTATTAATGTAAAATACCATCTACGAGTTTAAATGAAAACCAACATGTCCAGCGGAAGCAAATAGTAAACCAATGTTAAACTGTTTCAAAAACCAATGTATGATATCAATAGTTCAATCACATGAATCCCTCCAGTCGACCCATGACCACTCCAGCTACTCCAGACAGCAAGTTCCAATCCGAGACATCTACCGACCTACAAGCATGCAGACAAGTGTGTCAGACGACGCTGGTGAGTTCAAAGTTTTGTTAACGCGTTTCGTTACCAGGTATGTGTATAAAACAGTTCAACAGTTCAATAGTTCAATAATTTGATTTGATGTTGTTATTAACTCGATTACCGCAGATGGCTACAAGATGTATTTGCCCAACCCCAATGTCTCTATCAAAACATTGGTCATGCTTTAAGGAAATTAGTTCACGCCTGTCCTCCCCGGTACAGTGTGAGGGTGCCAAACCTAATAGCGCTATCAACTAATAACCTCGTTGCCTCCCCGGCAACTATCGGTAGATGTAAGGGGTCTTATGTGATAGACAATGAGTGTAATAACAAGCATCCCATTAACCCGACGTTCCACCCCAGAATGTTACCCGATATCCCTCCCCGGGATGCATGCTTGGAAAAGAGCAGTGAACTTACCTTTGGTTTGCTCGGTAAGATTAGTTACTTGTTTACAGTTGATCAACCAAATCCTAACATGGTTATCAATGATAATCAGATTCACATTCATTCAAATCACGTATTTTAACAGGTTGCATTCATCAATTGGGTTATCACGTAACACATAACGGATATTTGGATCACGTATAGGTTCACACCACAAGTTCATGTTTCAACCAACCACTAACTGTTCATTATCATTCATCATCCAACCCATATAACTAATCATACATCATGTCAATTCATTATCACTGTATAACTTAGACAAATATGCAATTCAAGCAATTGTGTGACCGAGCTTTTAGTGTGCGACTTGTTAACAATGCAGGTCACCCCGTGTGCAGCCCAAGTCAGTGTGAGCCCATTTAAATGTGCGACTGAATCGGTTAAATGGCCCGTTACACGCGTGTGCGACCTCGGTAGAGGTGTGTGACCTGTGGTTGTGCGACTACGTTATAAGTGTTCGATTACACATTACCGACTGTGCAACATGCCAATACAGGTGTGTACGCTAGGCTAGTATGTGACCAGATTGTTTACAATTACACATTATGCATTACAGTGGTGTACGAGGTGTGTGCTTGGTGCCACCCACCCTTATGCGATTCCATAATTACCCCCACCATACACTATCAGGCAATTACAAACCAAAGCCTACGAAAACCCCAATTGCCTTTTAAACAATAATAGATTATTCCCATTATTTAATCAGATCAGTCCATGCATAAGTATTTATTTATTTATTTTCTTGATCGTGCACCCTAGTTCCTCCATGTTAAGATCAATCACAAACAATAATACCATTAGATCTAACCATCCAATCATAGCAAAGAATCGTCTACCACTAAACAGCGTACAATCATACACGTATACGATTCTAAATCTCTGATTCGTTATCATGCAAATCTTCCATAGTAACTATCCATTCAATCATCGATGGAATCCATTTATTCACATTCAGTTGTTAATCATATTTCATACAATTCAAACATGGTTTCTAATTACTCTAAATCATAAGAACTTACATGATCCTAATCACCAATCACTCATCACAAATCACGCAGCTTCGCACATAGCCAGAAACAATTAATCAGAGAATTACAACAAGTACGATTATACTAACCAAGTGTTCGTGTGAGAGAGAACCGAGTCGGGAGAAGGAGAGCTTCGGGTACTTCCGGCGATGTCTTCGTGTCTCCAGCGAGTCGTGTTGTATCGCAGACGTGAATAGAGGTGCTATTAATCATTTAAGAGTCGAGGAATGGTTCCTGTCATGATCCTCCGCGTATCCCAACACATCACTTGCTCCGACGATATTCCGGTAATGGAAGGATGTTTATGGTGAGGTTTGTTGTTTAAATAAAATAGGAGAGTGCAAGGTAGAAAAACGTGACCGAGTTACAGTTAATGGCTGCCATTGATGGTGGATCGATGGGGAAGGAGAAGAACTGCCGCCAATTGCAAAAGGGGAGGGAAGGAGTAGGGTTTTATAGTTTTCTTTTGTATTTTGCAAAAAAAGATGCAAACTAAATCCCTTTACGTGAATGTATGCATTTTATTTAGTGGGTTGGGTTCCAATTGGGCCGAGAAAGACTGGGCCTATAGAAGCCCACAACTTGAATGAAGTGTGCGGCTGGTGAATGAAGTGTGCGGCCCGACACCGTGCGCGGCTGAATTTATGAACCAACACTTAGCGTTTAACAACTTACCATTATTCAAGCAATAGTAATTACGTCTAATTAGATCGTATATACTCAAATCACGAGCTAAGTGTTACGAATTCAGACGACTCTAACCTTGAAAGTTCGAGTTGTCACATCCGACCCCACCACGGGAGAGGGAGCCGCGAACATGAGCCGATGTTATCGGTGTTTATTAATTTGGCAGCGAAAATGAGACATCAAAATCGTAGTTAGGAAATAAATTGAGAGTTTCAAAACACCAAACTTTTGTATTAAACAAATAGGATAAACCCATATTTCAATGATAATAATATTTTATAGGGATAAACCCTAGTTGCTGAAAATATAAACTTCTTCATTTTATTCAGGTAATTTAAAGCCGCTTTCTTTAAGCCTTCAGTGCTCCATAGCTGGCTTCTTATAGCTTCACATTAAGTTACCTGAAACGCGTTTTAAAAATATTTTATCAGCAAGAATTACTGGCGAGTACATTCCAATTTATAAAAACATCAGTACTTGTCACTCGACGGATCTCTGACTATGGTCATATCACACATTGGCTACCCATGTCCAATTGTGAAGATTATCAAGTACTGTATACAAACCCCAAAATACTGGCAGCAATTGTAGAATACAAAGACTTAATCGCTGTAATTATTACTGATAAACATTTAGGGTTTTTGTAAAACATTTGAAATAATGGCTCACAAACTGTGAGAAAACGAGAATGACTTACATTGTAAACTTATGTTTTTCTACGGGCTTCTTGGTGATATTTCATAATTATATTCTTGAGTTTCTATTAAAAACATATAATGTACGCGTGTTAGTAAAATAACCCAAATCACATTAGCTATACAACACGAGACAGAACCCCAACGGACTTAGTCAGGAAGAGCCTTGACATGCGTTGCAGGGTCCTAGATCAATCGGGTAGGGTTACGAATTAGTGATTGGGGATTAAAATACTTACAACAGGGCAGAGCTTCGTTTTTTAAAGGGGAATTTTGGCTATAATTTCGGACTATAGAGACAGAGAGAGAAAAGAGATTTGAACGATTTGAAATGTTGAACTAAGGCTCTATATATACATTTTTCTAGAGCCTGTCGCACCACGCGACAGCTCTCACTGATCATGGTAAGCCCCGCGAGAGCACCCTAGCTATGGCTAGGGTTGCCGAGTCAATCGCTAGGTCCAACACGTGGCTGACACGTGTCAGCATGGGCGTCCGGCAAGAAACAAGTCCGTCGCGCCACACGCCCGGTTATCCTCAAGCCTGTCGCGCCACGCGACAAGTATAAAAATCTGATTTTTTTATTTTTTAACTAAAATAAATGTTATTCAGGTCTGGTTTCGCATATACGGGGTATTATAGGGCGGTTTCGAGGGTTGTTATACACACCCGAACCGATCGAGTGTTATGTTCGAACAAAGGGAAAACAGGGCTAGAGCTGATACATGGGATGACGTGTATAGAGATGAAGATTGGGGTATGAATGATGGTTACATGGGATATCGAGGTGGTCTGCAAAATCTAGCAATGAATCGGACTCAGCCAATTTATCAGCAAAGATAGCCGCGTGGTGGAGATGAATATCAAACTCCACCGTAGGTTCATCGTGCACCAGCTGCACCACGTCATAGGCAAAGGGATCCTATATTTCCGGATGCTAACATTAGAAGAGTAGAGTCACTTCCGTCCACAAATTGCAGAACATTCTTCCCCGATTGTCATGTTGGTTGCACAATGGAATGTGGATAGGTCATTTGAGGCAAAACCTCATATTCTGAAAATGCTACCTACCTTTCACGGGAAGGGTATTGAAGAACCGTATTCTCATATTGCGGAATTTGAAGCAGTTTGTAGTATGATAGGTGGACACGGGTTCACACCGGATCAAGTGAAATTGGTCCTATTTCAATTCTCCCTAAAAGACTCAGCACGCGAGTGGTTTGTCTCTTTGCTTTATGCAAGCATTCACACATGGCAAGAGATGCAGCAGTAGTTCCTAGAAGAGTATTACACTCCATAAAGAACTAAGATGGGGAGAGCTGCTCTTAAAGAGTTCCAACAACTTCCGGGAGAGTTGTTGTATGAGTCATGGAAGCGGTTCAATCAGTTGATCCATAATTATCCTCATCATGGTATTCCACGATGAGAGTTAATTACCGCTGTCCATGATGGGTTATCTAATGAAGATAGACGAGACATCAAGTGTCACACCCCAATATTTCCACATAATTCGGTGGTCCCGATGGGGAGTATTGTGACGTAGTTGATATCATCATAGTCAATTAAACACAGTTATAGCACAGGAAGGCTTGGAAAAATTACTATTACAACCCAAAAGTCCAAAGTACGAATAAAATAATATACAGACGGTTGTAAAAGGATCCACAGGCAGATCTTAAATAAAATGTAAAACAGAGTTCAACAAACTTTAAGGCATCTAGGGATTTGCAAGATCCTCTTATTAAACGCCAAGTAGCTCCAGCCTATTACTCGAGGTACCTGTCACTTAGTCTTTTGAACATACGTCAGTTTACACTAGTAAATACAATTAACTAACTCTTTTGAAAACATTTATGAAAAATTGGTTTAAGTGCTCAAAGCACAAAAAGTTCTTTTATAACTTGGGACAATTACATTTATAATCTTGTATACAGAATTACATGTTTGTCATACATTTGGGGCCCGATTTAGAAACCGGGTCATGATTAACTGACACACCACTTATAAAACCCACAAAGAAGTTATCCCCAACTTGTGGGTAATTTATATTTTCGCATTTACATCTGTCGGGAGTATGCCTATACCCCGTGCATAGGTCGTGACCATTAGTAACTTAAATGGGTCGATGATATCCAGGATACGGTCGTTAACCCCCAATCTTTATGTTATCAAATAAAATGGATTAAAACGGGTTATGCGGATTTATTAATCACAATCCGACCAAATGATCCCATACCCGACCAAGCGGTAATAATTTACTGTATCCCAAGCCCGTATAAGGGAAAACAAGTTAAAAGTATTTACTTGAGTTTTTAAATGTAAGGATTTCTACTCAGCCGTATAATTACTAAGACTTTGTGAAGGTATCTTCAACTGGGGCTCCCTAGTCTGGAATGAAGGTAATATTAACCTATTAGATTACTAATGAGTCTTATTTAAGTCGAGGACTTAAATCGGTTAGTTTAAGGTGTGATTTACGTACAAAACGCTAGATTAAGCGGTGACCAGAATGGAATGTAATTTAGACCCAACAAGTGTGAAGACTTGTATAATATGGGTAAACTAAATACATTATGGATTTTGAAGTTTAGATGACAAGGTTAGACCCGTTTCGGTTAATTCATGCAAACTAGTTACATAAACCGAACCAAACGCGTATAAGCATAAACGGGTAACCGAATGAGTCATATACAACTTCCATATGTTATTATGCTTAAAATATGTTATGATATCACTAGGATATCAATATGTAAGCCCGCAAAGGTTTTAAAACCGATTTAATCCTCATAAGGGCATTTTGGTCATTATAAGGTCTATAAAAGAGGTTTGTATGTAAATTGAAGTTCTGGTTAGAAACATTCTGTAAAAGTATTTAATTTATGATATTATAATAGTAGGATATCATACATATGTGTGGTGTATAGTTTATGGCCAAACTATGCTCTATAAGGGCATTTTGGTCATTTCACATATGGTTTTAGGCATTTATTTGGGGTTCTGAGTTCATGACTTATACCTACTGCAAAAACATTTAAAATAATTTATAAAGTCAGCAGGTAACAAGTCTTGGGTTCTAAATATGGTTTAGAACCATATTATGCACCTAATTAGCGTAAAAGTCGATAAATGACGATAATTTCGAAGTTTAAGTGATTCTGAGATTATGACCAGCTTTAAAAGATCAGGATATTTTATTTTACATAATATATCAGTAGCAAAAAGGTTTTGCATGTTTATCATATTTAAAACTCATTTTATTTGCGAAAAGGGTATTATCGTCATTTATAAGCTTTGTACAAGAACTCAAGGTTAAGGTCAGTATATAATCTGATTTAACATCCCAATAAATCCTAAATATGATATCACAATAGTAGGTAAGTAGTTTTGTATCAAAATAATGTTTAAAACTTGATTTGCATGCTAAAGGGCATTTTAGTCATTATAAAAGCATGTTTTCCGATTAGTTGTATAACTTCAGTTAATGACCAGAATGTAAATGCCTAAATATGCCAAATAAGTTTACTAATTAGTACTTAGTTCATTTGCATGTTCATTTATATTAAAAACTTTATTTTTAAGCAAAAGAGCATACTAGTCATTATAAAGCATAATAAAGGCTTTTGTGGTTGGTGAAACCCAAACATTTGGTACCATAAAGGTAGTGCCTGTAAATCAGGAGAGCTAAGACGACCGCACCAAGTTCAAGATTGTGAGTGGTGTAATTCTTCTTATGAATCTTATGTTTCCTTGATACATATGCTATAAAACTAGCATCGTTGCATGAGAACGCAACCGAGACCTTGATTAGAGGCATCACAGTAGACAACAAAGTCATCATTACCATTAAGAATGGCTAAGATTGGAGCATTGCAAAGAATATGCTTAAGAGTTTCGCAAGCTTCTTCTTGCTTAGGGCCCCAAACGTAGGATCTTCCCTTTTAGGTCAATGATGTAAGACGAACGACAATTTTGTAAAAACTGGAAATGAAGCGACGATAATCGCCCACTTGTCTCAGGAACGAGTGAACTTCGGTAGGAGACTTTGGAGCAATCCAATTTTGGATGGCTACAATTTTGGCTGGATCCACATGGATTCCCTTCTCATTGACAATGTGTCCTAAGAATTGAACTTATTTTAGCCAAAATTCACACTTAAAGAATTTAGGATATAGTTTTTCTTTTCTTAAGAGATCCAAAATCAAGCGAATGTGTTGCTCGTGATCGGATTTGGATTTCGAGTAGATGAGGATGTCGTCGATGAAAACCATAACGAATTTTTCAAGGTATGGTTTACACACACGGTTTAGAATATCCATGAAGACTGCGAGTGCATTGGTTAATCCGCAAGGCATAATCATGAATTCTTAATGTCCAAAGTACGAAAAGCGGTTTTTGGTATGTCATCCTCGTGTAGGTGAAGTTGATGGTAGCCAGAACGAAGGTCAATCTTGGAGTTGATCAAAGAGGTCATCGATACGGGGCAAAGGATAAGGATTCTTGATTATGAATTTGTTGTGCTCACGATAGTCAATGCACATACGGAAGGAACCGTCCTTTTTAACAAAGAGGACTGGAGCACGCCAAGGGGATGAACTAGGACGAATGAATCCGCTGTCAGCCAATACTTGGAGTTGGTTGGCAAGTTCTTGCATTTCGGAGGGAGCGAGACGGTAAGGGGATTTAACAATGGGAGTAGCACCGGGTATAAGATCGATACAAAACTCGACTAAACGAATAGGAGGAAGACTGGTAGAGCTTCGAGAAACACTTCGGCGAAATCACGGATGATGGGAATGTCTTTCACAATCTTTTCTTAGTCTTTCTTCTCCATAATGTAGGCTAAAAAGGTCATGTACGTCTTTCGTAAGTACTTTTGAGCTTGAGTACACGACATGAGCTTGAGTCCACCGAATGGCTTTTCACCCTAGAATTAATTGCAAAACAACGTCGGATGGAAGAGGGATACAAATATACTTCTCGAAGCATATGACTTCAGCACGGTGCTAGGCGAGCCAGCCCATGCCTACTATGATTTTAAACTACCTAACTGCATAGGTATGACGTTGATAGGAAATGTATGCCCGTTAAGATTGAGAGTGGAATTGTGAAAGACAGAATCAACAATGATGGGTTTCCCATCCGAAACTTCAACTGTGAAGGGGTTTTGTAATCTAGATCGGGCACATACAAGCATAGGTTCATAAGAAAGGGACACAAAACTTTTGTCTACACCAGTATCAAAAAGAATAGAAGTAACAAAATTATTAACCAAAAACATACCGTTCACCACGTCGTTATTGGCTTGAGCTTTGGGTGCATTGAGGAAAAACTCTCGACCTCATGCCACCTGATTTGCATTGACAAGGCGAGGGCACTGAGGGTGCATGTGGTTTGGGTCGCCAAAATTAAAGCATGCACGACCATTAGCACGAGCGGTCGGGTTTTGTGCAGCAGCGTGGACCGGATTGCCTTGAGGTCTTTCCAAGCCACGACAAGTAGGAGCAAGATGCCCTAACCTATCGCACGTGGTGCATTGACGACATGTAAGGTTGGTTGGATGATGAAAATGACAAGTGTTGCATAGAGGAAGGTTTCCTCCATATGCCTTCTTGGTAGGAACTTAAATCATAGGAACTTGTTTCACGGGTGTAACAACAGCATAGTTGCGTGTTTGTTGTTGTTTCCGCGTTTTGCCCTTGATGAAGTTTGAGGTCTTAACCTCATAAGATGGCTCGAGAATAGGTTGATCAGCGAGCATCTTGGCACCTTCCGTAGTCCAAGTACCGACTGCAGCATCATTATCGGTGAGCGTAGCGGCGAGACGGAGGACATCTTCCAAAGTTATGGGCTTGCTACTTTGAACTGAGTCCCGAATTTCAATCGGAAACCCATTGATGTACTTCTGAATCTGGCAAGACAAGGGGGTGACAAGGTGAGTCACAAGCGCGCTGAGATCATGAAATCGATTGGTGTAAGCCAAATTGTCGCCACCAATCTGTTTGAGGTTCCAAAATCTACCTCAATCTTTTGCATTTCGTTTGGAGGACAGAATTCCTCGATCATCAATTGCTAATACTCATCCCATGGCATAGCGAGAGCAGAATCGGTTCCACGGTTCTTCTTTTCCTTGTTCCACCACGTGAGAGCCCTTGCTTGAAGGACGCTACTAGCATAGCGAACACGAAGGTGATCTTGGCAATCAGTGTTTATGAAGGTTAACTCCATGTTTTCAAACCACTAAAGTAAACTAATGGCTCCTTCGGAACCATGAAACTTGTTGGGAGTGCAAGAATTGAAATGTTTGAAAGTGCAAAGAGTAGGCTTTGCACTTATATCCACGCTATTTCCATTACTAGCAGATTGATTCAGTTGGTTTTCAAGGGTTGGAAGATTATGATTTTTATTTTGTATGCTACATCATCATGATTCATCTTAAGGTGTAGGTTTGGGTGTGTGTTTTTTTTTCTGATTGGATGATTTTTGTGCTCTTCGTTTATGTTTTAGGGCGTTAATCTGGGTATTTTCTTTTTGAACAGCAAATTTCTTTTATTCATGTTCCCAACTAGCTTTTCTATAAATCCTTGCTGTTAAAAAATATTAAGGAGATTATATCGTTGTTAATTTGTAACATAATTAAATTAGAAAAAAGAAAGAAAAAAGATATCAAAGTGGTTAGAAATGGTTTTTTAATACCGTTTTTAAATTTAATATTCGGATACAAATTGTGAGGGACAAGTTTAATCATGCAGTTAAAGCTGTATTTAAATAATCCAAAAGGCATCTAATCGATTGTCGCAATTACTAACTTATTGATTTGTAAAGTAGTGAAGGTGTAAAAAAAGATTGGCCCAAATAAATGTTTGTATGCAAATGAAATGATGGATTGAAAGTTAGCGACACCGGATCTGTTAAGAATTAAGTTAACGACAATATTTACTATTTAAAGAAGTACAACTTTAACTTTAGTAAAGTATAATGACCTAACATGATATTTAATATTGTGTTTATATATCATTTATATATAACTAGTGGTGTATATTTGAAAGTCACGGAAAAGTTATGTCGTTGTACACAAAAGTCAAGTTATTTGAATAGGGGTGCAAACGAGCCGAGCCGAGCCCGAGCTCAACCAGGTTCGAGCACGAGCTCGAGCTCGATTAACTTATAATAGCTCGGCTCGAGCTCGGCTCGATTCGAGCTTTGTGAGCCTAACGAGCTTCACATGTGAGGCTCGAGCTCGGACTCGATAAACAAACGAGCTTTATTTTAGGCTCAAGGTCGGCTCGGGCTCGATAAGGCTCGGCTCGTTTCGAGCTTTTTCTCGAGCCGATCTCGAGTAGCTCGCGAGCCGCTCGGCTCGTTTGCACCCCTATATTCGAACAAATTTTGCACCATAATGTATATAAAGACAAACATGACGACCACGCATTACAGCGGGTCAGTTTAAACGTAGATAAATAAACATGTCGCAATGATATATTTGGGTATGAGTGCCGACAGTTTTAAAAACTGAACGGTTTAATCAATAACATTTAAACAACTGATTGGTTTAAAAACATTACAAAAATTTAATTCGAAAAGTAGATAAAATAACTCGTGTGGAGGGTTGCTATAAAAAAAACGAAACCCACCAAAAAAGTGTAACGGAAAATTCGTTAAAAACTAAAAATGATAATTTATTTACAGTTTAGGGCTTGTAGTGTAAAAAGAAAAAAAAATAACCAACTAAACTGTAGACGATGCGAACAAAAATTAAACTAAAATGAAGAAAAAAATAATTTTATTAAGCTTGAGAAACAATATAAAATATGTATTAAAGATAGAGGTGTAATAGAAAATAACAATAATAAAAAAGACAAAATCTAAGGTATTGGGTAATAGAATGGACGAGGTAATGAAATGGATCATTAACATTCGATGTCTTGGTTTCTTATCATATGAGAATTGAATGAATTATTACCGTGTACTTTTTGGTAGGCAAGAAAACACGAACGAATAAAATCGGTGGTGATTATGGTTGGGTCACTACAATAAAAATGGCTTTTTAGGACCTTTTCTGTGGGACGCTTGTAAAAGAGAGCTTCTAAAAAACTATTTAATAGGACTAATGAACTTTTGGGGTCCTTTTATAACATACTCTAATAAACCGGTGTCCTAAAAAACTATTTAATAGGATGGATGATTTTTTTGGGTCGTATTATCATATAATTTAATAGGACACTTAAAATATAGATCCTAATAAAGTACTTTATAAGACATTTAATTGTTAGTGTCCCATTATGTGGTACTGTATTAGGACACTTGATCATCTGGGGTCCTATTATAACATAACTTAATAGGACACGTTGTAGTTAAGTCATAAATGCTCAGTGTTATACGACCCTTTCTAGTCGAAGTCATATTAGAACTTAACTTAATAGGACACTTGACACTTGGGTCTTATAACTTTAAACTTTATAGGACGCTTAATCATTGTGGTGTTATTATAATACACCGTAATAGGACACTTGATATTTGAGTCATAAAACATTAGTTTTATAGGACGTTTATTCGCTAGAGTTTTATTATAATATAACTTGAAAAGACACTAGACACTTAGGTCTTATAAATTTAACCTTTATAGTACGCTTAATCATTATGGTGTTATTATAATACATTGTAATAGGACACCTAATATTTGAGTCATAAAACATCAGTTTTATAGAATTTAAATATGATCTACGATCACATTATATATTTTGTGGCTAAAATTTAATACATATGGTTATGTATATTATTTTCTGTGACCAAATGTTATACAATATCTACACTTAAAATTTAAAAATAAATCACGGGCCTTTACATAACATTCATCACATCATTGTCACTTTGTTTATTTTCGTGTGACGAAATATTATCAAATGTCATGAAAAAATGTGTGACTAAATGTTAAACTTAAAATACATTAAAAAATTTCCCAAAATATTTTCATTCTAAAACTTCCCACCAAAATATTTTTCCTAAAATTTAAATTTTCCTTCAAAATATATAATCCTAAAACTTCACACCAATATATTTCATCCTAAAACTTCCCATCAAAATATTTCATTCTAAAAGTTAATGTCAAAACCAACAGGTATCAAGAACAACGAACGCAGAATACCCAAACCTAATTTTATTACCCAAAAAATATACACTGGAACAAGATTGACGATACACCAGAAACTAATCTACTACACTCAACTCACAGAGATTATCTCTTATCAAAGAGATAATCTCACACGAACTAAACAGATCTAAACTATAAGCCTTTGATTCAACAAGAATCAAGACCTTTACAGTGAAACCCTAGATCGCAGATGAGAGAGAGAGAAAGAAACTGGTTGAAAGAGAAACTTCTAGACACTCAAAAAAATATCTCGACGTGTTGTTATGTGACGACTGATATGAGCCTCTGTCTTATATACTGGATGCTCCAAGATATCCGGCTTCAGCCCAACTTCTCAATAACTTCAACGAGCCCAGCAGTCAACTCCCAAGCCCAGCAGTGATAGTAGCCCAATAAGCCCAAAGACATTAGACCAGCGCCAGTCCATATCACACAAGCCAAGCCCACATTACAACTCCATCCATACCTCATGTTTGAGCCAAAAAACCAACATTAGATATCTAATGTATATGAAAACATCTATAAAATATAAAACTGATTGATATTAGTTATATATTTTTAACACCCGCCCTCAGTTTTATAT
Organism: Helianthus annuus; assembly: GCF_002127325.2. Taxonomy (NCBI): domain Eukaryota; kingdom Viridiplantae; phylum Streptophyta; class Magnoliopsida; order Asterales; family Asteraceae; genus Helianthus; species Helianthus annuus. The sequence goes on along the minus strand of NC_035447.2, from coordinate 18,579,124 downwards.
TTCAAACATGTTAATAGTTCCGAAAAATAAACTTACACACTTCAGAATAAGCTTTAGGATGGAGCTCCTTCGTAAGACATCTCAAAATGTTTGGACCGATAATTAAATGCCGAATTTGCAGCATCATACCCCATCATCTTCTTTTACGTAGAAGAATAATCCAAAAATCTCACACCCCATAAGCAGCCTAAGAAGCGCGTTATTCAGCAAATCATGAGACAAAATGACAACAATAAGAACGGGTTCATCATTGCGAAAAGAACTAAGACGCCCAACTCTCTATAAGCCCTAGTTGAATGATCCTTTTAAAATGAATGCTGGAACCTTCACACTGCATCTAACAAAAGTCCATCAGGAACCTCATAGTACCCAGACTTAACTTGTCATAAGCAGCCCCTTAAGTTCTCTGGCAGACACTCTAAAACATTGAATCTCTGTAGAAGCCCATCAACTAAACCCAAGATTAGAACAATTAAAAATTCCAATTTCAAACTAACCTTTTTATTCAAATAAACCCCTTTTCTTCAAAAAGATACCCTCAAAAATTCAGTAAATCTAAAACCGTACTGTTACGAAAAAACAAAACCAAAAAGTATGTAATATCACATTATAACACAAAGATTTCAATGCTAACTTTGGATTGTTAGAAAATGAAATTTGTATGCGAATTAACCAATAATCAACTTTCTATAACATGAAAATTTTAATTGAAAAACTCATGCAATCAACACACAAACATGAAGACTGTCCAAACAATTTTATGGAACAACTCTAAACGTACAAACTTGTATAATACCCGGACGATCTGTGTTAGTTGATCCTCAAATAAAAACTCTAACCAAGATCTTTTGTATAAACTCAAGACATAAGACGAACTTACTAAACAAGAGTTCAAGAACAAAAAATGACTAGCGTGTAAGCACAACCAGTTTTACATTTACAAAAGATCATACAGATTAGAAAACCATTATTCTACACAGAAGCTGAAATTCACGATCCAAACAAGCATGATACAAAGAGGAATTACACAAATTTCTATGAGATAAAGCTTACAACCAATAAACTTTTCTGTGTAAACAAAAAACACATTCCAATGTTAGAAAGAAAAAATCTCATAGGGAAAAAACACACAGTACTGTTACAGTATCCAAGTATAATGTTGAACAAATACAACATGCTGAATCTATAAAACACATAGTTCACTCAACCAATATAATCATTTGACTGAAAAAAATACAAGACTCACATATTTATAACAGACAGACATGAGGACCATAAAATGTGCTAGATAACAAACCTAAACAAGAACTTCTAAACAATTTTTAAGAGTAAGACTAAACACATTTTTTGATAACACCATTAACAAATAACTTTGATTGTTTTTATTTGAAAGACAAACCAATTCTAAAACAAATCATTAATTTGTAGTTACAAACAAAGTCTTTAGTACTCCTAGAAACCAAAAAAGAATTAGTCTTTCAAAAATTGAATTTTCTCTTTTAAAAAATTAACAGAGAAAAAAAATACTTTGAAGTTCAACTTTGTATTAGACATCTCACACACTTAACAATTTTCACTCAACTTAGCAAATAGGAAAAACAAGTAGTAATCATGCCATTAAAAATACCAGTTTTATCTCAAGAAGGCTAGCTCAAAAATTACTTTAAATCAACCAATGAACTTTATGCTCACCTCATTGACAAAGATACAATCAAAATTGCTTAAGGTTGCACTATAATTTCTACGATCATCGCTAAAACCATACAACATATCCAAATAACATAGAAATATATCCACATCTAATAACATATATAAAGTCACACAACTTTAAATTTTTAGAAACAAGCCTTAAAGACAACCTTCTGAAGAGCTTAAAAACTAGTTTGACTTTTATAAAAAAAAACATTTACAACTTCACAAACAATGCCAAAACATAAGATACAAGAAACAGGTCTCATAATAAGAAGAATCACAATATTCTTCATCAGAAAACAATTACTGCCAAAACAACTTCTGATTGCATATAAGAGTCACATGATTTACAATTAAGAAACAACATCTCACACAAAGAATATGCACGACAGTAAAAAACATACGAGGCCAATCTTGACAATTCAAATGGTTTGAAAACACTCGAACCACATGATTCGACTAACTGTACAACAACTCAACAAGATCATGAACAATAAGACATCAGGACTACATCCAGAAGGCACTTCGACAGTCCAAGACAACATTTAAAAACATGACATACGAGTCAAACAAACCATCATGATTCAATTTGATAAACAAAAAAAACCCATCAAGATATGGTCAATTCACGAACCACACAACACAGATTACTCATAACAAAAATATGATACAAATCGGCACTACCGTCTTAAAGAGCTTAGATTCAACCAATATAAGAAACTAAAGACAACTCTAAACCAGTGCAACTACAAAACAAGTCTGTATAACTCAGATCAACAACGCGAAGAACTGATAGAAAACAACACTACGATCTAACGGGACTAGACTCAACAACACGAAGAATCTACAAACGACCCTAGACCAGTGTGAAAAAAAATAAGCATCACCTAGACCAGTGAACTAATATCACTATGATCGGTGATGAAGTCTCAAAGAGACGAATAAAAAACAAATAAGATCACCAACACAATGATCCTACACAAACCTCACTACGGTCAGACTCAAAACATGAAGAATCCAAGACCAGTGAGACACAGACAAAGACTATCGAAGAAATAACTTCAAGATAGTATAACCTTTACAAGATAAGACTCAATCAGCCAGATCTACATTCAGTCTCACACATACAGATCATCAACACGACGATCTGCTTTAACTCTCAGCAAGACTTAACGGACACACTACAGATCTTAACATACAAGAACAAGTAACGTGCCCTAAATCTCAGTTTCAATATAAACCCCTAACCCAGCCAAAATAAGACTACATCAGATAAAACAAATGATTGAGACAAAATAAATATGAAAGAGGTTCTTACCGAGTACTCCAAGAGCTAATAAGGACGAAAAACTTACATGAGATAATAGCAAATCAATCCAAAGACTACCTGTAACTCAGTTTCTTGTTCATTCTACGTCTAGAGAACCACCAGGAACCAAAATTGCTATGTTATTTCCATTAAGCAGAATCCGGTCAAGCTTTGTAATCCTACACTCCTCGGGTAAGATTTCATATTCAGTGACGTCTTCGAGAACCATGTTAACATAGACATCGAAACCCTTGAGAGTTCCAACGAGTTCCTTATCCCCTTTCATTATCACCCATATCTTTGAACCTATGCATCAACAAATAACTTTAGATTTGATTTAATAGTAACTTTAGACAGATCCCCTGCTTTGGCCTCTTTCAGGGTATCTTGAAACCATCTTCTTGAACAATCAGAGACCACATCAGACAGCCTCAGACTGTGGGTATGATTCTCACCACTACTACTCCGCTGTTATTGCCGTTTTCCATCAACTTTGACCCACAAAGTTAACATTTTTTTTTCAAGATTTGACGTGGGTGTTTCATGATGGACTTTTTGTTTCAACAATTGGGGAAATAGTTAGTTGGGTTGCGGCTTGTGGCGGATGTTGAGAAGTCGGCACCAAGAAAACCATATCCAACCGATGAACGCAAGCGGAAGACGATGAATCGAGAGCTATTGCTCTGATACCATGTCAAAACCAACAGGTATCAAGAACAACGAACGCAGAATACCCAAACCTAATTTTATTACCCAAAAAATATACACTGGAACAAGATTGACGATACACCAGAAACTAATCTACTACACTCAACTCACAGAGATTATCTCTTATCAAAGAGATAATCTCACACGAACTAAACAGATCTAAACTATAAGCCTTTGATTCAACAAGAATCAAGACCTTTACAGTGAAACCCTAGATCGCAGATGAGAGAGAGAAAGAAACTGGTTGAAAGAGAAACTTCTAGACACTCAAAAAAATATCTCGACGTGTTGTTATGTGACGACTGATATGAGCCTCTGTCTTATATACTGGATGCTCCAAGATATCAGGCTTCAGCCCAACTTCTCAATAACTTCAACGAGCCCAGCAGTCAACTCCCAAGCCCAGCAGTGATAGTAGCCTAATAAGCCCAAAGACATTAGACCAGCGCCAGTCCATATCACACAAGCCAAGCCCACATTACAACTCCATCCATACCTCATGTTTGAGCCAAAAAACCAACATTAGATATCTAATGTATATGAAAACATCTATAAAATATAAAACTGATTGATATTAGTTATATATTTTTAACAGTTAAACTTACCCCCAAAATAACTTCTCCCAAAATATTTCATTCTAAAACTTCCCACCAAAATATATCATTCAAAACTCCTCTCAATTAATATTCTCATTTGAAAAATTATATTAGTTAATATTACAAAACAAAAAAAAATCTTACTACATATTTAAAAATTTATCCTATTATTAATGTTATATATTCTAACGATATGTGTTTTCTTCTAAATTATATGTAAGAGTATGCATATTAGTTACGTTTATATACATTTTTAATGTATGCAAAATTAGTACTAGTGCCAAATTTCTCGTACCGAATTATTTTCGGTACCCACTTTTTGGCGTTTTCGGTACGGTACCAATATTACACCGGGTTTAATTTTCAAATACCGGTAACATAGAGTATCGTACTGAACATTTTCAGTACCGGTGCCTGTACCCATAGTTGACGATTTTCGGTAGCGGTATTTTCTTACCGATACTGAGCTCATCCCTAATCATATTGTATTAATAGACCATATTGGGCCTTAATAGATCACAATGGCCAATAGTGGGTCATATATATCTGTTAATGGACCATATTTGGCCTTAATGGATCATAATGGAGAATAGTAGTCAAACATGTCTTAATGGACCATGTTGGGCCTAAATGGATTAGAATGGCCAATAGTGGATCATACATGTCTTAATGAACCATATTAGACCTTAGTGGATCATACATGTCTTAATGGACCGTATTGGGCCTAAATGAATCACAAAGACAAATAATAGATCATATATGTGTTAATCGACCACAATGCACAATAGTAGATCGTACAAGTCTTAATGGACAATATTGGGCCTTAATGGATCACGATACACAGTAGTAGATCATATATGTGTTAATGGACCATATTAGGCCTAAATAATTCACAACGGCCAAATAGTTGATCCTACAAGTCTTAATGGACAATATTGTGCCTTAATGGATCACGATAAACAGTAGTAGATCATATATGTGTTAATGGACCATATTTGGCCTAAATAATTCACAACGGCCAAATAGTAGGTTGTACAAGTCTTAATGGACAATATTGGGGTAGGTACGGATGAGCATTTGGTATAGGGTACCGGTACCGTACCGGGTATATTCGGTACTCGTACCCAATTTCCCCGTTTCTTGATACCGGAAACTGGTAAAACACCGGTAACCGTACCAGTATATTGGGTAGGGGTACCAATTTTCCCCATTTTTCGGTACTAGTACTTTCGATACCGAACGAGTACCATGCTCATTCCTAGTGATAGGTGGCGGTGTTAGGTGGTGGCGGAGGCGAGTAGCGGTGGGGTGGCGTCTTCGGTGGTGGTTTGCAGTCGGTGGTAATTGGTGGTTATAACAAGAGGAAGATGTAGCTACGATTTTGGTTTTTAAAGTAAAATAAACGGGTTAAAAAATTAAAAAAAAAAAACTAACAAAAAGATTACATAATTAACCTTCTGGTTTGAACAACTAACAAAAAAAATACATAATTAACCTCCTGGTTTAAACAACGGAAATGAAAAGGAAAACTGACTGGATTAATGAAATTACTGTAATTTTTTAGTTTTATTATTTATTTTTATGTAAACTTTTAAATTGTTTGAATTAATAAAATTAGTTTAGTTTAGTTACAAAATGGAAAACGAGAATTATTGTAATGATTAGATAGCTTCGGGTAGTTTTACTAAAAATAAGGTTGATCTCGCTCACTAGTTGAGCCCATAAGGGTACTGTGGGTAGTGACTAGTGAGTGCACTTAGTACCTTAAATATTATTTATCTCATGAAATTTTAACAAAAAGTTAAATGATTTAGAGGGTGTTTGGGATTACATTTTGGTTAAATAGGAACCAAATCGTTTAAAAATATTAGTTTTGTCCAATAAGAGTTAAATGTCATGTTAATCCCTGTGCTTTAGGTCATTTTACCAATTTAATTCAAAGGTTTCATTTTTCGCCTGTGGGTTCAAAAATGTTTTACCGTTGCCATTTTAATCCACTGAGCTAACTTCGTCCATTTTTTTCTTAACGAGAAGGGCAATTCGGTTATTTTATATGTAATTCTGTTAACTAGAAGGTCAATTCAGCCATATAAAATGACCAAATTGCCCTTATCATTAACAAAAAAAATGAACGAAGTTAGCTCAATGGATTAAAATGGCAGTTGTAAAACATTTTTGAACCCACAGGCGAAAAATAAAACATTTAGACTAAATTGGCAAAATGACCTAAATCACAGGGATTAAAATGAGATTTAACTATTATTATTATTATTATTATTATTATTATTATTATTATTATTATTATTATTATTATCATCATCATTATCATCATTATCATTATCATTATCATCATCATCACCATCACCATCACCATCACCATCACCATCACCATCACCATCACCATCACCATCACCATCACCATCACCATCATTATTATGCACGGCAAGGTATTTATGCTTTGGGCTTGCACAACCCATGACTTTGGTTATTTGGTACAAGTTCTCTTGCCCACAACCATCCATATTGATATTATACATTGTAAACCTTTTAAATTTATGGAAACTAGTATTAACCACGTCCGTGTTGTGGCGGGGCTATCAACACTGAATTTGAGGCATGTTTATGTGAATAACTTAGATTGAAACGTAAAACATAGAAAAGAATAACTAGGTTGATCTAGAACCCACGCGTTGCGACGAACCTGTCAAACGGGAAAAAATAGACGATGTAAAAACGTTGAACCACACACAAGTTGTGTTGTGTTATCTTGTAAAATTAGAATGGAACGTAAAAACGAAAAATTTGCATGAGATGAAAAGTATATAGGGAACCCAAGATGAAAATACAAAAGTTGTGAGCTTAAATTACAAAAGATGAAAGTTTTGGTGTTATAAGTAAAAACTAAATAGTATTTGGTTAAAAATTAGAAAAAAAAAAAATTTAATTCTCAAAGCATGAGGTACACTCCTCAATGCGCACAAATATGTAAATTAGTGGAAAACTAGGATTGAGACCCGCCGCAATGCGGCGGGGATTCTTTAATTATAACTAAGTCGATCTAGAACCTGTACGTTATGTTAAACCTGTCAAACGGGGAAGAAATAGACGATGTAAAAAACGTTCACCCAAAGACGCACATTGCATCGTGTTAACTCGCAAAATTTAGAACGAAACGTAAAAATATTAAACCAAAGACGCAGTCGATCTAGGACTCGCACGTTATGTTAAACCTGTCAAACGGGGAAAATAGACGATGTAAAAACGTTCACCCACAAATGCACGTTGCGTCGTGTTAAGTCGCAAAATTTAGAACGAAATGTAAAAACGTTAAACCAAAGACGAACGTTGCGATGTGTTAAGTCACAAAATTTAGAACCAAGCATAAAGCAAAAAATTTGCGGAATATGAAAACTATAAAGGACCAAAGTTGAAAGTAAAAAAAGTTGTGAGGATAGATTGCAAAAGATAAAAAGTTTTGGGTTAAAAGTAAAAAACAAATAGTTTTGGGTTAAAAGTAATTTATGAAATACTTTTAGGTGAAAAGTAAAAAAAAAAACCATTTTTTTGGAAAACCCCCAAGGCCAAGGTTACAACAACTATATGCATAACTATTTTTTCTTTGGAAAACCCTCAAAGCACACGCCGTGTTGCGGTGGGGCGTAAAACGGTGTCAAATAGTACTAATGTCACACAACCATTATCGACCACCAACATGACTCGACCTAGGATCTGCGTGTTGCGACGAACCTGTCAAACATGAAAAAATATAGGTAAAAAAGTTGAACCATACATGCACGTTGCGCCGTGTTAACTTGTAAAATTTGAAACAAAACATAAAAAAGCTGAACCACACTCGTACGTTGCGTCGTATTAACTCGAAAAATTTAGAACTATACGTAAACCGAAAATTTGCCAAAGATGAAAAGTATAAGTGACAAAAGTTGTGAAGTTAAATTGTAAATAATGAAGAGTTTTGGGTTAAAGTTAAAAAAACAAATTATGTAGGGTTAAAATTGCAAAAGGTAAAAACCTTTGGGTTAAAAGTAATGAAAAGTTTTGGGTTAAAGTTAAAAAAAAACAAATTATGTAGGGTTAAAATTGCAAAGGTAAAACCCTTTGGGTTAAAAATAAAAAAATGAAGTTTTTTTTTTTTGAAAAAACCCCAAAGCACAATGTACAAGTTCCAATGCATATTTTTGTTGCTTATTTAGAGTAATAAAATTACGAAATTGTTGGTTGACCAAGAGGGTTTTTAATTTTGTCACTCTCCTGTGTCCTTGGAAGGACCACTGAGCTTCGGAAGAGTCCGCATGTTATGTTGATGTGTCTATGTCCTTAGAAGCTGACACGTGTCCGACATGTTTATGCGTCCTTGGAAGGACCACTGAGCTTCGGAAGAGTCCGCATGTTATGTTGATGTGTCCATGTCCTTAGAAGCTGACACGTGTCCCACATATTTATGCGTCCTTGGAAGGACCATTCCAGTGCGTCGGCCTGACTCATTAATTATTTATTTATTTTTTTAATATTTTTTACTATTAAACAAATATATTTTACTGTATGGCCTACGTGTGATTCAGTCATCTAGTGCATTCACTCATTGAAAGAACCACTAAAACCAGAACTGGAGAGTGCGATTCAGTCATCCAGGGCTTCTGTTATCGTATTGTTGAAGAATTATGCTTCGTCAACATGGTGCCTAGACGAATTGGTATTAATCCTCCAGCAACAGAAGAAGTTTAACCAATTCGTCATCCCCATCTTCTATGATGTGGAGCCTACTGATGTTAGAAAGCAACAACAGAGCTTCGGGTAAGCAATAGCAAAGCATAAAAAGAGGACGGAGAAACAAATAAATGCAGAGAAAAAAAGTGAATGTGCACAAAGGATTGAGTCATGGAGAATGGCACTCACAGAAGTTGCTGGTTTAAAAGGGAAGGACGCAAAATTATATTAGTAAAAGTAAAATATGTTTGTTTAATAGTAAAAAAAATTCAAAAAAAAAAAAATAATAATTAATTAATGAGTCAGGCCGACGCACCGGAATGGTCCTTCCAAGGACGCATCAGAATGGTCCTTCCAAGGACGCACCGGAATGGTCCTTTCAAGGACGTATAAACATGTGGGACACGTGTCAGCTTCTAGGGACATGGACGCATCAACATAAGATACGGACTCTTCCGAAGCTCAGTGGTCCTTCCAATGACGCATGAGAGTAACAAAATTGAAAACCCCCTTAGTCAACCAACAATTTCGTAATTTTCCCGTAAATTAATGATGCCATTTTGTTTCAGTACTTTAAAGGAATTAGTTTTATAAAGTTTGATGATATCTTATTTTTAAAAGGTGGGTGTTACATTTAAATAGACCTCTCTTTTGAGTTTTGACTAAACTCGTTAGCGATTAGGCAGAACTGAAAAAAATCGTCTCGGCAGCCTATCTTGTAGTGATTAGTCAGCAAGTATTCGGTCTCTGAGAGTTTGTTTTACAACATTAATAATCTATATATATTTAAAAATTTAGTGATATCAACTATTTTACAACCTTCATTATGAGCCTCTTTAAATATATTTGTGTCTTTCAAGTTGTAATTGCCCATCCTTGATCAATAATTCCTTTTCCCATACATATAAATACCTTCAATTGTCTTCTCATATTAGTCTAAACTTTTCATCTTTCTTACAAAATGAGAAATTTCAGTTTTGCAATTTTATTCATTACTACCATAACATGCATTGTTCTTCCACATTTTCATGGAAGATTAGCCATGGCTACATGCACCCAAGATGGATCAGAGCGTCGGGGTTATGTTCAAGTCAGATCCGGTAAGATTCAAAAATTTATTTATTTATTTTTTTAAGAAACTAAAGGCTACCCACTTTTAAAGATTGGATTATTTAAAAATTTAGTGATATCAACTATTTTACAACCTTCATTATGAGCCTCTTTAAATATATTTTTGTCTTTCAAGTTGTAATTGCCCATCCTTGATCAATAATTCCCTTTCCCATGCATATAAATACCTTCAATTGTCTTCTCATATTAGTCTAAACTTTTCATCTTTCTTGCAAAATGAGAAATTTCAGTTTTGCAATTTTATTCATTACTACCATAACATGCATTGTTCTTCCACATTTTCATGGAAGATTAGCCATGGCTACATGCACCCAAGATGGATCAGAGCGTCGGGGTTATGTTCAAGTCAGACCCGGTAAGATTCAAAAATTTATTTATTTATTTTTTAAGAAACTAAAGGCTACCCACTTTTAAAGATTGGATTTTTTTAACTTCTTGGGTGAAAACTGGGGCACACATGTTCTGGTGGCACTATAAAAGTCCGTACAGAGTTCATGAACCAAAAAAGCCATGGCCAATATCTATGTATACTTATACTTAAAAATTTAGTTATACCAATTTTTTTACAACCTTCATTATGAGTCTCTTAAATACATTTATGTCTTTCAAGTTGTAATTGCCTATTAACAAGGGGCCAGAAATAAACAAAATTTGACCCGTTTCTAATTCTCCCCTTCCTGTTTCTCACACCCTAAAATGTAACCCCTAACTTCTCGGTTTCACTCTAATAAAAGTAAGCGACTTATCATTTTCCCATAACAATCATCATTTAATTTTGTGTTAATTAATGTTGTCCATTCCAAAAGACCATCTAAATGGCTTTATAACCGTTTTTTATGGTTTATTTTTAAATTTTATTAAAGCTGGCCAACCCACGCGGGCTAGCCACGCCCCGTCATACCGACCTAACACGTCACTCACCAGCGGGGGGCTCGAAGTCCACGTGTCAACCCATGCCCTAAACCCCCGCCCCACCATACCCCACAGTTTAAGATATAGGAGCCACATATACACTTCGCAGGTGAATTTATTTTCTTTTGATTATCATAGGTTGATTTTAATTTATATTTTATCTCAAATTGAGTATATCCAAATAAATAACTTACAAATGGGCCAAGTTGGAGTTGACCAAAAGTGGAGTTGCTTTGTGTCCCAGTTCTATTAGTTTTTTTGCACGTTTGGGTCTTACAACATGAGAAAGTAGTAAGGGCAAAATGGTCAAAATTATTTTTTTGTTATTGTATGACTAGAAGCAACCCCCCTGATTTTTGTACGAACATAACCTTTATAATACTATAATATTTTTTATTTAAAAAATGCATCATAATGTTTAATAGTTGCAAAATTTTTAAGTAAAAAGGAATAACATGAGAGAATGCGTCTACATAAAGGTTATATTATCATATATATCATCTTGTGAATTATTCATAACCATCTAAGCATCTTAAGTATCATGATAGAGGGGCTTCGCTTAGGTTACACCATCTTACTATCATATGAATCATTGATAAACATTTACTCAAATAGCACATAGGTTTACATTATGCCTTTTGACTTATCCATGATATCTAATAACAATAATAACAATAATAATAATAATACTCTTAATAATTATAACATAAAAGACAATCATAATAATTGTATATGTCACCTAATTTACTATGTGTTCTTAACCATATTTTAAAAATACTCAATAGTTAATGTTACTTAGTGATATATTGTTATACATGTTCCTTACAGTATGTATGGTTTCTAATTTAACATGACATTAAACTATATTCTAACCACACATCAATTAAAGGACATTGATTTCAGACCCTAACTACATATTTACCTTCATAAATACAGCTTTAATGATGTTTTTAATTCTACTTTATTATATTAATGTGTCTATAATTGTTATGTCCCTTTGTATGCAAACCCCTAACTTCTCGGTTTCACTCTAATAAAAGTAAGTGATTTATCATTTTCCCATAACAATCATCATTTAATTTTGTGTTAATTAATGTTGTCCGTTTCAAAAGACCATCTAAATGGCTTTATAAATCTTTGTTCATATTGCAGTCCATACCCGCCTTCTCTCCAACAATCTATAACCGCTCTGTCTACACGTGTGGCCATGGCAAGGAACGATTCTGTTGCTGGGTATTCAGAAAAATGGACCACACTAGAAGCCATCTTGACCCACGGTAGAAGAAACAAGCATCACATGGTATGCCCTACAAACTAGATTGTATATATAGAATATTCATTTTAGATTATCTATCTTTATCGAAATCGAAGAGTAAAGGACAATATATCTCTATCTCTACACATAATATTAGGGAGGACGCATGACACGATTCCAGCCTCCGTAATTTGTTATCTCGACCGTCTCTTTTATAAAATTATAATGTTAAAGAAATATATACTTTTAAATTTAATATTAACTTAACTATATATGCTAAATATTTAATTATGGATAATTATAATATGATTACCCAAATGAGTTTATATATTTTTTATTTTTATCTTAAGTTAATTAATTTAATTGTGTTAAAGGTATACTTGAAGGATTATTTACAAAGGTAACCCAATAACCAAAAACGCGTTTAGTGGGATCTTGGTGCTAGATTTTCTATCATACATTTTGGGTTAGACAGCAAGATTGCCACTAAATAAATATGGATGTTTTTTATTAGTTAAGACTCAAAAAGAACCATATGTTCAATATATATATATACAGGGTAGAGGATCCTGTAAAAAAGACTAAAAGTGTGAGAAAGATAAGAAAGAATACACACCATTAGATCTTTGATCTAATGGTTTAGATTAATAGGGACCAAAATGTAAAATTTATTTTATTTTTTGGACTGAATTGAAAATTATAGGGGTAATAAAGTCTTTTAAATCCATTCAAAAGAGGTAACTGTAATTAAAATCCCTACAATCTCTCTCTCTCTCCAATTGCACGCTCTCTCTCTCCAATCGCACGCTCTCTCTCTCTAATCGCAGAAATCGTTGATAACATCAAGATTGATGAAGATGATCCGATTGATCCGATTGATGAAGATCGATTGATGAAGATCGCAGAAATCATTGATGAAGATTGATCCGATTGATGAAGATCGATTGATGAAGAAATCGTTGATAACATGAAGATTGATGAAGATGATCCGATTGATCCGATTGATGAAGATCGATTGATGAAGATCGCAGAAATCATTTGATGAAGATTGATCCGATTGATGAAGATCGATTGATGAAGATCGCAGAAATCATTGATGAAGATTGATCCGATTGATGAAGATCGCATGTTTATTGTGGTGGTTCGAGCGGCGGCGGTGGTGGTGGTGTTGGATCGGCAGTGGTGGTGCCGGAAGTGGCAGTGGTGGTGGTGCCGGAAGTGAAGAAGATGATACAGAGGTGTTATATTTTTATTTTCTGAATGGTGTTTTTTGTACTGAATGGTGTTTTTTTTACTGCTGAATGGTGTTATTTTGTTTACTGAATGTTGTTAATTTTTGTACTGAATGGTGTTATTTTTGTACTGAATGGTGTTATATTCTTTGTACTGAATGGTGTTTTTTTACTGCTGAATGGTGTTATTTTATTTACTGAATGGTGTTATTTTATTTGTTGAATGGTGTTATTTTGTACTGAATGGTGTTATTTTGTTTGCTGAATGGTGTTTTTTTTTCTGAATTGTGTTATATTTAAAACACCATGTATGAACATGTTATGAATGGTGTTATATTTATCGACGGTTATAAGTCCTAAAATCCAGGTTTTTCTCTCTCCAAATCCTTAAATCAAGGATTACCATATTTGAATTTACAATCTTACCCTTTTCAATTAATTTAGATCTAATGGTTGAGATTCTTTCTTACCTTTCTCACACTTTAGGCCTTTTTTACAATAACTCCACCTATATATACATTCATCCTTTTATGGTATTATTATAAATCAAGAAATGACTTCCTGACAGGTTGATTGTTATTACATATGATCATACAATTTTCATATGCATATATGAGTTGATTTATATGAAGGCACAAGCTTATTTTTTGATACATTAAATCAAACATCTATTTGGACTTACATTCGTATGTTAAAACCTAACAGTCAGTTTACGAGTTTGACAGGCAATAACCAAATCCAAATTCGTATAGTTTGTGACGACCAAGCTGACCCCACACGGTTGTTGGTTGTATCCACATCACATAGGAGGACTATATTGCGGTTGAAAAAAAATAATGTTTTTTTTAATACTGAAATCTATTTTTTAATACGGAATTCACATTTATAGATATTTATAAATATTTTTTAACAGTTATAAATATTTATAAATATTTTTTAATACCGAATTCACATTTTTAATATCGAAAAAAGTACTGTTTTTTTTAATACCGAATTCACGTTTATAAATATTTATTGAAAACACAAAATGTAATTTAAATATTGGGTAGATAAAGTGTGTACGTAATTCGTGGCGAACCAAGAATATGTAAACGTTGGTCATTTTGGTTAAGGTCAAATCAAGTTTGCATTAGAATGTAATATACACTTAGGATATGTCATTTTGGATAAGCACAATATTGGTTATCATTTTTGAATCAAATGGTTAAAGTTTATAGTTATGCTGGTAATATATGCAGTGTGCTGAATTTACCTGTCGTGTTGAAGTCAAACGCATACGCAATAGCCAAGAGTGGTTCAGGCTGACATGTGGCGGTGGGAATTGCATGAAAGGTGTGGGGCGTGAAGACAACGATATGTGGTGTGATGGGTGCGAAAACCCCGTTGTCTTCCCGAGAGGAAAGTTTGTTTCTAAAAATGTTTAGTTGCATCGGCCGTGTCAGACGTCTTACCACAAACAAACAATATCTATTATGCATGCCGTGCATCGCACGGGCTTTCTCCCTAGTAATAATAATAATAATAATAATAATAATAATAATAATAATAATAATAATAATAATAATAATAATAATAATAATAATAAGAATAAGAATAAGAATAATAATAATAATAATAATAATATTGTTATAAAGGATTGTAAAGTCGCATTTTTCAATCTTCAAGGAATGTGAGGAAGACTCGTCGCATACGGTTGGCTACACGAAGGTGCTTTTTATTTTCATTTTATTAAACAAATCGACTTTATTGACTACATAATATGGTCAGCAAATCACACATGCTTAATAATACTCTAGTAAACTCCAAATTCGCCTCATCTCTACATATGTATAAATATGCATCAAAACCATTTCTCTCAGCACAACCATCAAACTCAAGAAACATAAGAAAATAAAAGTTTGAAGATACAAAAAAATGGAAAACTTTTCAAGAAACCTATCTAGAAATCTTTCAAGAAGTGTTTCAACTGCAGTTGATAGAAGCAAAGTGTGGAGGAGAGCGGCATACGGCGGGTTTGATGGGGGAAGGAGCGTAAAGACTATTCGTCTTGGCGAGGACAACCATACCTGGTTTGGGAAGATCAAGAATGCGTTGAACTTCACAAAATCAAGGAAACATGACAAAGATACTTCAAAGGCTAGGCGATCGTCGAAAATTGCAAGTTCGAATGATGAGTTTCAAAGTAGATTGCTTTCGGAGATTTATAAGAGCATGTCGTCTACTCATGAATTATCTAGAAGTTAGACACAAGATTAAAAATTTTCATCTTGGAGACTGTAGAGGACAACCTTGTTCATGTTTCTTTCCCACAAGATTTAAATTTTTTTAGGCTTACATAAAATATATTCTTTATTTTTTTAATTACCGGGTTTATACAAAGCAAAAACAAGTTATATATGGAATGTTCATTAATTATTGAGATGGGATGATGTTTGATTTTTATGCAGATTTTGTACACTATATGAATCGTTCTTTTGGTTTGGTTAAAATGACAGATATTGTTTCTTGCCAAATTATCTTTTACTCTTACTTAACCGATTAGAAGTGTGGGCGTGGTTTGGTGGTGTTTATGCTTTTCCACGTCGCACACATCACCCAGGGAGCGGCGTTGTAGGCGGTGTTGTGTGCGGGGCAGACTGTTTTCCACCGGCGTTGAGGCAGTGGTTGGGGCGACGTGATGTTTGTCTATTGGCGTAGCTAATAGCCGTTGAACCCCAACGGCACAAATTTAAAAAAAGAAGATTTTCACTTAAAAAAATAAATACTCCCCTATATAAAAAAATAAAAGCTCTCGAGATTTACGAACAAAAAGAAAGGAAGTTGGATAGGAAATTCCTCGCTATCAAGGTTGATCACCTTGGACCGGAAGAACGAGCGATGTACGAGAAAGCGAAGCAAGAAATAACGGATAAATCTCGTACTTAGTTTCGTTTTTTTATTAGTTTCAGTTATTTTTTTAACTTTATAGTTTTTTAAATTATGTAATCTTATTTTTATTAATGTTATTTATTATATTAGTATTAATGATTTCTTTTAAAATTAAATAGATTTTTAGTTTATAAATATAATAACAAAAATTGTGTGCCACGTGTCAAATAACGCCACTCATTCACGTCATGTCCCACACCTCCCGTTTTTGCACCAAACCACTTTTCTGACGCGTAGTTACGTGTCATCCACATGTCACATAACGCCTCGTTTTCAAACCCCTGCACACCGTATATTCTTTTAACTTTACCCAGTTTAGCAACAAATTTGTTAAGTCAAATAAAGGAGATGCTCTATGCTGGTTGGGGTTTGTTCTAATATAATTTGTTTTCGCCACCATTAAAAAAAGGACAAGCTGCATATATAAGTTGACAAGAGATGTTTTGCATTCACGCTCTATTACTCAAATCTCATCTTTCGCTTGATTGAAGTGCATGACATCGATGACGTCAACGTATACTTTAGGACAAAGCCAAACACTCACATTATAGTTATATGGTGCGCATGGAAACTGTTAAAAAAAATTACAATTTGTCTAAGATGGGCAACATAGAGCATTCACATATCTTCTTAGTTAGACCATGTGTAGTGGAAGACACCCCATCCTTAGGTGTTTTACGTCATGTAACACTTCAGTCAGTAATGGGGCATTATGAGAGGTTTTTCTAAAATAGGTGTAGGGGGATGTGGACATTATGTTAAAAGGGATGTAATAGAATTTAAATAGAAAAACCATAAAAAAAATTGTTATTGGCCAAACAAAAGGGGATACATAGTCATTGGCCAACACAAAATGAACATGGCGTGGAAAAAACAACGCGAAAACAATTTTTTTTTTTGAGAAAAACGCCCATGGGGGTGGTTTGGGGGCGTGGTTTTGCCATAAAACCAGGACCGGGTCAACCTTTGTGAAGGCCTAAAGCAAACTCGAAAAATGAGGTCTTCAGAATATTATCCTCAACCTTGCAAATTTTATGTGTTTTGAGAGACGACTTAGCCATTTTAACTCATTGTTCAACTCAACTAATCTACAATAACTCCTTACAATTTGGATACAATGACACCTCTTGCTTAATATGATACCTAATAATTTACTGAGAAGCCCTCGAATTAAACCAGTAAAAATTAATATATATGAAAAAATGAGGCCCTTTAGAGTTGGTGGCCCTAAGCAGTTGCTTTATTATACTCAAACTAAAGTCGGCCTTGCATAAAACGCACAAATTTTTCCCCACTACGGATGTTCTTATAGGGTGAGCACGAAAGCATTTATACATATTTATGACAATTTACCATCTATATTAGATACTTAGAAATTAAAATAATAAACTATGCAAATAATAACACCTTTGCAACTTTGATTCTTTGTCATAATACTTTGTACATAGGTTGCAAGGTTTACACATAGTTCAATTATTCATCAAGCGTTCAAAGTTCTTTAAAAATGTAGTCCCAAACATATAATATTCCGCTAGATCTACAATATACACTCCACATGATAATGAATATGAGATACTGATACTGATTGTTCTTTTTATCGTTAACACATGGGTTTGATAAGATTGGTTAAGGTCTATATATCGTATGCATGTACGTATGCCTTCTCTCCTACATTCTTTAATGCCTTGTAGGCTATTTGTTTGTGCATAATATTCTTTTTTTTTTTTTTTTGAACCGTTGTGCATAATATTCAAACGTGTAGATGAATGTAAGTTGACTTTCTAGAAGAATCGATGTTTATTTTAAATCATCTTCCTTGGTCACACACGAAAGCACATTACCCAATAACTTTTTTAATTAAAACGTGTAGACGAATGTAAGTCACATGCCATCCCACACAAAACTTTCTTTTAAACATCATGTCTGCTAGTTAAAGAGGGCCGTCAAGAAGGAATAAGGAAGGCAGTACACTCCCATAACGGGCATTAAGAATGGTAATGGGTCAGGTATGGGTTAGATATGGCTAATTTTATACATATACTCATTCCTGATTGTAAAATCTTACTCATACCCGGTCCATTACTGGTCTGGCATTTGGCGTATATTTACTCGTCAGGTATCAGACATATCTGCGGATATCGGGTAAACTCGTTGGGATTTTCATGTATATAATATATATATATATATATAACCCCGTGTATTACACGAGATTGAATAAATAAATTTTATATACTAATAATAAAACAGTATCTCTTTAAAACCTCATTTATTGTACGAGTTAAATGATTATAATTTTATATATTAAATAATAAAAAATTATATCTATAAGACCATATTGTACAGGTTGAATAAATGTAATTTTATATACAAAATAAAAAAGTTATATCTTTAAAACCACGTGTATTACACGGGTTAAATAAATGTAATATTGTTTATCAAATAATAAAATAATACATCTTTAAAAAACCTTATTTATTACACGGGTTGAATGAATGTAATTTTATATACCAAACAATAAAAAAAACTACATCTTTAAAAATATGCGCATTACACGTTTGAATAAATGTAATTTTCTGTACTAAATAATAAAAAATATGTATCCTTAAAAAAAACCCCGTGTATGGTACGAATTGAGTAATCTAATTTTATATATCAAATAATAAAAAGTTATATTCTTAAAAAACCTCATGTGTTACATGAGTCGAGTAAATGTAATTTTATACAGTGAAAATAAAAATATTTAACATAATAATACAAAGTTTGATTTTCGTGATAAAAATAGATTATTCTGTTGCAAAATTTGTTAACGAAGTCTCAATAAATTTAACCCTTTATTTAAAACTCCGTAAATGATGAATAATATTAGCTAATTTTATTTTGAGTTTCGTAAAATTTATCTTATACCAAACTAAACAAAACGTTCAAATATAATTGATTCAAATAAATAGTATTATAAATGAGAAGGAGATTAAACTAAATAATAATTATTCATAAGATATTAAACTAATAATATTTAGTAGGAGAGTTATCTATAATATAAGATATTAAATTAAATAATATTTTGTAGGAGAATTATCTATAATTAATTAGAATAAATTAAATTAAAATAATAATTATTTATAAAAGATGGCCTAATATGATGACAAGTGTCCCTAAAGTGGTTTCTTTTATTATAGTAGTTAGATATATATATAGGGAGGGGCTCATGCGAGAACTCCATTTATTGCGAGAACCGCGAGAACCAATGTAAACACAACCTAAATAGCTAAAAAAACCTAACCCCCACCCCCCCCCCAAGCTAAATGCTAAAAACTAAAACCCCAAAAAAACCTAACCCTCCCCCCCCCACACACACACAAAAACCTAAACGTCCCTCCCCCACCCCCCAAAAACCTAAACCCCTTCCCCCCCACCCCTCCCCCCCCCCCCAGCTAAAATGCTAAAAACTAAACCCCCCCAAAAAAAACCTAAAAATATCTAAAAAAAATCTAAAAAAATAAAAAAAAAAGATCTAAATTTTTTTTTTTTAATATTTTTTATGCTCAAATCGCTACTTTTAGTGGCCAAAAAAATTTTTTTTTTTTTTAAATTTTAATTTTTCTTTCTTTTTTTTTTTTTGCTTCGAAAAGTAGCGATTTTTATATAAAAAAAAATTTGTGTGATTTTTAGCTATTTTTAGGCATTTTTGGTTGTGTTCACATTGGTTCTCGCGGTTCTCGCAATAAGAGGTGGTTCTCGCATGATTTTCTCCCTATATATATATATATAGGGGGCCGCTAGAATGAGAACCACCTCGAGTTGTAAGAACCGCAAGAACTACTTGATCCGTCATTTATTTGAGTTTTGGGTTTTTTTTTATTTGAAGTTTTTTTTTATTATTAGATTTGTAATCAGGGTAGAAGATAAGTGTTTATTGGAATTAATTGTTGTGTTACTATATCGCATGTGTCTTTTTATATATCGCATGTGATGTTTTAAAATAATCCAACTAGTAAAAGGAATGGATCTGTTGCATAATTTCGCATGTTAAATATAGTAATTTCGCACACAATGAAGTTTGATATATAATTTCGCAAGTTTAATTCGAGATTTCGCAAACCTTAAAGATTTTTATCAATTGTAGCTTTTGATTTCGCAATCTTTATGAGTAATTATTTTTATTTTTTCACAGTGTGTTTCAATTATTGAAATCAAATAATTCAGTTCAATAATTGATTTCAATAATTCATATCAATAATTTTTTTTTATTATATATTCTATGTTTTCATCACTATTGCAAACATCCAATTAAAAAATGGCAGATCTACCAACATCCTCTTCTTCTTCTTCTGAACCAAGTATCAAGCAGGTTTTGAGGAAAAGGATTTAGCAACAGATTCAAGAGGATCAAACTTGTCAAGAGATGTTGGAGGCCAACATTTCTCGTGTAACAGAAAACATGAAGAGAAGACAAGAAATTCTGAACTTGTTATCCCAGATGCAAGTGAGTAGCCTTAAAGAAATTGCAGTTATGTTTATGGTGGATTTGGGTGAGAGGGATGAGAAACAGTTGAAACAGTTGGCCGGTGCAATAACTGTATTAAGATGCTCAATGAAGATGAAAATAGAGTTTCTTTCATCTTTTGAATGAACTGTTTTTTTTTTTTTTTTTTTGGTGTATGTTCCAATAAATTTGCATGTTTTGTTATGTAATGGACTTGTATTTCGCAAATTTTAAGAATTCAATGTGAAACATGCGATTTTCAAACAAAACACATGCGAAATAAAAACACAATTGCCAATTAAGAAACACCAATATATGCGAAATTAATAAGAGAACTAAAGCAGTTGAAATATGTAACATAAATACATCATCAAATGAAGTTTAGTTTTCCCTGTCAAAATATGTACTCATCCTTTCTGGGATTATCTTATCCAGATCTTTCATATACCTCTCTTTGTCTGGCCTTTTGTCGAAAGCATTGGCCATTTTAATTATTTTTTGACGATGCATGTTGTGTTCTGATAGAATGATTTTGCTGAGATATCTTGTCCTTAGGAGATGAAGTTGTGCTTTCTGTCTGTTGTTTACTTCATCTTCATTCACAAATCCTGTCACCCATGGTTTTTGGTCTCCTTTGTACGTTTCCATGTGACGCATCGTAAACACTCCACAGTCTACGCCATTATTCTTCGTCCTCCAATCCATCTCTTTTCTTTCTATCACTGAGGTTGCAAGTTCTTCTATAGCCGGTGTTGGTTTTAAAGCATTTTGTAGGTATAAAACCAATACCCTTCTCTGTAACATTGTAACATTTTGTTAGTAGCTTTTACATAAAATATAACATGTATATGTATAGGTTTTTGTATTACCAGTGTTTCTGGAAGCCCCTTGTATATTTCCTTAAACTCTTGTTTTGCAGCTGAATTGTCAATCAGCTCAATTTTGCCGGTTTTTAAGTTGAAGCACAAGACATAGAAGTGGTCACCTTGAAGTACCGGAATAAACACCAGGTCAACCGATTCAAGTTTTTTTTACCTCATATCTATTTAACATGTCTTCAAAATTCGAGGCAAATATTTTGAGTCGTTGGTTGTCTGTGTATTTCTCCTCGTCGTAACAGATATTCGGCTGTATGTTATGTAACCAGAGTCAAATCCATGCAAACAATGGTTTCTTTTTTCACATGCGAATAGTGTATGTACCAAATGCGAAATTACAACAGTAGGAGAAAGGCAAACATTTGATTTTTTTCACATGCGAATAGTATATACAACACATGCGAAATTACAACAGTATGAAAATGTTCAAAAGCAAAAATTCTACCATAATACATGCAATTTAGATATAACTAGTTTGCGAAATCATTTAATATGCATTTACTTTTTAGAATTTCAAATGACAAAATGTATATGAAAACATACCATCATTGTGGAATACAAGAAGAATCTGTGTGGTGATGATTTTCTATCCCTTTTCTTCTCTTCAAGGTTTAGAATATCTACAAATGCATCTATTCCGTTCGATGCTACGTATTGTTCCCTGTAGAAGCTTTCAAACACAGCTTTGAATGTTGCAACCTCAGTTTTTGATCGGTAAAACTCTTCTCTGCCAGTCATAAAATAAATAATTAGTTTTTGTTTTGTATATTTTTATTAGATTTTTGTTTGTTGATATATGTTTTTCTACTTACTGCAAGCCTGCAAAGGTAGCAAATGTGAAGCGGATCACACTCAATTCTTGGGTCAAGAGTGCTTCATGCATGTTCACCACTCTATTGCAGTAAGGGGAACAAAATTTGTCTCCAAGCTCTGCACATCTTTTATCACCTCTCATTTTTGCTTGTTCTATTGTCTTATAAAGCGGTTCGTTTAACCCTTTTGGTATAACTTGTTTTGGAACTTGCTTTGGCTTTGTGGTTTTTCTCCCCTTAGTTTGTTTTTTTCCTTTATCTTCTTCCAATGTTGGTCCTATGCTCAAAACCAACTCAACTGAATGCAATTCTTCAGCAGTTACCTGAGGGCATTCAGGTTCCATTTCCTTTTCAACTTCAACGTCCGTATCGAGTTGTTGAGGGTCTTTTCTGGCACTTCTTCCTGGACTTTTTGTGTAGATTCTGCCAAGTTCACTGTCTCTTCGACAACAGTTTCATTTTCACCAGTTTCTGCATGCCAGAGTAATTTAAGATATACAATAATTTATGATGTTTAAGTTTTCTCATAAAGTAAAGGGTTTTATTACCATTGGCAGTTGTTTGGTAAGCATATACACCCGGTTCCACTATTTGAATGTTTGCAATAAGGGTGTCTGTGACTCCTCCATCATCTGGTTGCAGTGTACCTATAGATTCAAATTATTTTATTTAATACAGCAGAATCAAAATCGCAGGGGTATACATGACATCGTGTGCGAAATCAAATCTGAAGTGTTTTTGATAGTATCGCATGTGTTTTTCATAGGTTTCGCAAATGCAAACTTTTTAGTGAATTTTTATATTATATCGCATGTGTTACCTTCTGATGCCAATTGTACCAAAACATTGGATATTACTTTTTGTTCTTCTTCATCCTCTCTACCTTCTTCGTTTGTAGTAACTTCATGATGAACCTCAGAAGCTGGGTTTTCAGGTTCTTGATGACCAGGAGAGGCTGCAGTTTCATGCTCTTGAACCGGATCAGGTGGCAGACAAATGGGATTATTCTGAAGCGTCTGATCCCACTCTTTACAAGCCTTCATAACCTCCGGATCCCAAAAACACTTAGTTTTTGCTTCTGACACTAAGTTGTTCATCTCTTGAACATCTCAAACCATTTTAAGGTATTTTTTGACATTTGCTTTCATCTTTTTCAACAGATTCTGTAATATCAATATAGAAGTTAAATATAATTGATTAAGTTAAATAACTTAAATTAATATTTTTTTACACTTACCTTTTTGTTTGCTCTCGAAGCCTCTAGTTGTTGTTCGTGGGCTGTGTCGTAGCATACCGATGGTGAAAGTTGAGCATGAGTGTTGCAATAATCCATCATTTTCTGTGTCTGCGTTCCAACTTCAAAGTCAATGTTCATCTGAGATATTTCATGGATTTCAAAACTGAAATCCATGAAATCATCAATGATCTCGTCATCTTTTGGCTCGCCCTGGTTTCTTCGTTTTGTACTACGCGCGCAGTCCTTCTTTTGTAGCTTATCGTCGTGTCAACCGGTGGTCGTAGTGTATAATCATCCTCCGGAGGACCCTCTTCTTCTTCATTTTTTCTTCATTTTCTTCTTCATTTTCTTCTTCACTATCTTCTTCTTCTTCACTCTCACTTGATATCCATAGAGGTCCTTTATCCGAAATATGATCTTCGACTTTATCAATCTCTGAAGATGTTATATAACGAATAACCGGCATCTCCACGGCTTTCTCAAACAGGTTAAGCTTTTTGTTGTACTCATGCGTGTATAGAAGCTGTATAAATCGCAAGATCATTTAATTATATAAAAGAACAAACTAGTATTTTAAATACGTTATTAAATGTAGTAATGTATACCGTAAGAAAGGCAACAGGTCCTACGAACTGTATCTTATAGTTCTTCCAGCCCGCTCGTGTCCGGCGCAAGGTTTCGAGTAGATATGAGCACCAATCTAGATTTTTTATTTCCTCAACATCTTCTACACCGAGCAAATATCTATCATTTGCAAGTGTTGCCTTTGTAATTTCTACAAAGAACGTCATCCAGTATACAAGGAAATTTAATTTAAACAGACTCCCTCCGTCTCTTTGATTTTCCATTGTATTTGCAATTAAGCCATGGGTAATTCTCGCGTTTTGTCCCCACTGGCGGATGAATGTATCCGGGACCGCATTTCCCGGTTCTTGACTTTTTTCAATTTTCTCTTGCTTTTTGACTTTTCTCTTATCGGCTATTATTTCAACCTTCTTTGGACCTTTTGGTATTCCAAATACCTCATAAACTGTGTCCGATGTTATTTTTATTTGGTGTTTTCCTACGTTTAGCTTATCGAACTTCTCATCAAAGTTTCTCGCTAGCCAATATGTCAATCTTGTCGAAATATGGTTGATGTTGATATCCAGAATAGCTCCAAACCCCATATCCCTAACATCATCAATCTGTTTTTTTGAAAATCTTCTAACAGTATCCATATATGAGTTAGGTTGGCATCTCAGCAGTATTGCTTCATTGTTGTATTTGAAAAACTCTCTATGTTCTGTTTAGGTTGTTGCCCCTTTTTTGAATGTTTTTTTGTGTGTATCTTTGATTTCCTCTTATCTTCTTTCTTCTCATGTTTTTTTCTTTTTTGGGGGTGGCTTAACAAAGTCATCATCTTCTGAACTTTCTTGAATCACCAATCTCTTTCTATTCTTGTTAATTTTTATCAGAGTTGATATTGGTCCTTCAAAGTCATCATCAGATTCTATTTCTACAAAATCGCATGCTATAGTTAAAAACAATTACAAAATCGCATTTATCAGTTAATCATGTACAACAAGTCATCAATTCGCATGTGTTAGATATCAATTCGCGTGTGTTATTTTATCAATTCGCATATATGAGTTATGATTTCGCATTTGTTACATAAGCATTACCTAAACTATCAATCATTATAAATCATAAACAATACAACTAACTTATGATATAAAATCGCATTTGCATTTATATCAATTCGCAAGTTTAATCTAACCTAAAACAAAAAACCTTCCGCATACTAGCTTTTTATCATATGAAATCGCAAATGTCATAAAAACCACAACAAAACCCTATATGATATCGCACATCTATCAGTATCATTAAGACAACTACATAAAAAATGCAAAACCTAATAAATAAATATACCAGTAATAAACCCCAGCAAAATTGAAGTTGTTATCAATATGTAATGTTATAAAACTATATGTTTAAGTTAAAACGTTAATAAACAAACAGAATCGCATCTGATTTTAAAGCTCCTGTATATTACACTTTAAATCGCAAATGTAAATAGATACCTGGATTCATCTTCTTCGCTTGTGGTCTGTCGTTGTTTGCTTTGCTTCTTTTCTCAATATTCATGGAATCGTAGTTGAAATCGCAATGGAGAGTAGCAGGGAATGTTTTGGAGAAGGAGAATGCAATGTTTTGATTTTGGGTTTACGGTATGATTTTGAGTTATTGTGTGCTGATTATCAGGGGTTTTGTTCTCGCTATGGATGATTCTAACCTTGGCGGTTTCTTTTATTAATTTTAATTTGATTAATTTAATTGTTTAAACACGCGCTTTTAATGAGATGATTGTACGGTTGTTGTTGTAGCGTACATAATGTACGATTAGAGTATTTGTATGATAACCGGCCTCTATATATATATATATATATATATATATATTATACTTTCCTTTATAATTTTATGTTTTAAAAATGTATATAATATATGAAATTATGATAAATAACATACACATCATTATCATAATAATATTTCATATATATATTAATTTACAAAAATGTTTTGTGAGAGGATTTTACTATTCAATTTTTTACTTATTTTAATCCCTTAACTTTTATATTTTTACGCATCATACCCCTCAATTTTATAAGTGTATTATTTAAATCTTAAGCTTTTTTTTTGTTTTTACATTTTTAATTTCATTTTTACGTTGGTTTATTATCGTTTCGACTTAGTTATTCATTTTATTTTTATGATATTTTTTACGTTTCGGTCTAAATTTTGTTAGTTAACATGTTACACGCGTGTGTGGTTCAATGTTTTTACGTTTTTTTTTTTTTTTTTTTTTTTGCGGTTTGGTGATTGCATAGCAACACTCGTGTCCTATGTCGACTTAGTTATTCTCATTTATATTTACGTTTTGGTCTAATTTTTGCAAGTTGAAACACGCTTTTTTACGATAATGTTTTACGTTTCAGTCTATATTTTGTGAGTTGACATGTACAACGTTTTTATGTCTTTTTGTTTGCGAGTTGACACCTGCAATGTTTAGGTCTATATGCTTTACGTGTGGCTTAATGTTTTTATGTCTATTTTTTGCGGTTTAACAATGTCTTCGAAACACGCGGGTCCTAAGTCGACTTGGCTATTCTGTTCTATATTTTACGGTTTGATCTAATTTTTGCAAGTTAACATGCTGCAATGCGTGTCGTGGTTCGACGTTCTTACGCGTACTTTTTTTTTCGGTTTAGCAATCCTGTCGCAAAATGAGAGTCCTAAATACTAGTTTGGTACAATTAAAAATGTGTACATACATACATATATATATATATATTATAATTTTAATCTCAAAAAATAATTTTGCATTTCATAGCGTATGAATACAAATAATGTTATCAATATATATATACATATAGGGTAGGGTTCCAACGTGAACAATCTCCCAAGAGTGAACTGCGTGAACAGATATGGTCCCTTGATTTCTTTTTTAGTTGTTAAGTGTAGGATTGTAATTATATAAAAAATTAGATTTAAATCATTATTTTAATAATTGAATTAAGTTACATCTTTGCTAATTTAAATTCATTATCCACATTATGTTTATTTATTAATAAGATAATTATCAAAACAAACAACAAATCACAAAATTTCAATTTTAATTTTTATTTCAGATTTCATCACCAGAATTCAAATTTTGATTTTTAAGATCCACGTAACCTTCATATTTCAACGGTATACACATGCGTACTTGTATATAAATAGAACAGTACACATGTGTACTCAGCATCGTACATATGTGTACAGTAATTCACAGGTGTACATCAACATTCAATACAAAAAAAATTCTGAGATATCATAAAAACAGACGATATACACATGTGTACATCGCATTAAAAAGAGGGCAAAATCAGAATACACATGTGTACATCGCATTTAAACAAATAATTATGTTAATAATTGAATTAAGTTACATCTTTCCTAATCCTTGATTTGATTTGTGAGAGATTTATGCAATCAATTTAAGAGGATAATTGATTACTTGATTTGTGAGAGATTTGTGCAATCAATTTAAGATTAAAATTACACATATACCCTTTTTGTATTTGATTAAATGAAAAAAATTAACCAAATAATTACCATCATGCCACTCACTTTAATTTCAAGATCATAAAAATCAAGGGCCCAGATCAGTTCACGCAGTTCACTTTTGGGATTTTGTTCACGTTTGAACCTAATCCTATATATATATATATGTATATATATATATATATATATAAAAACATTTCAAATAAAAGTTCATTTTTCAAATAATAAAGCTACAAAAAATGAAACATTCCTAACAACTATGAATACTTAAATGTTTTCGGGTATATATTTCGGTAAACGGGTATATAGTTTCGAGTAATCTTGTTGGGTATCGTCTAATCACATACCCGTTCCATACTCGCGAAATATTTTTTTTTCCATACCTATACTCATACCTGGCCCAATACTCGTCGAGTATCGGGTATACCCGTCCCAAATACTTCAGGTTTCGAGTAAACCAGTCGGGCTCGAGTATTTTTTACTTCCCTAATAGGCATGGGCATGAGGGAATTGTGAGATGGGGTCCATCCCAGATCAACTAATCACATTTTTTTTGTTATTTTCTTTTTAGCTTTTAATATTAGTTAAACCACAACATAATAGTTAAAAGTAGGGCTGTAAACGAACCGAACGTTCAGCGAACAGTTCGTGAACCGTTCGGCGGGAAGTTCGTTTATGTTCGTTCGTTTAATAAACGAACGAACATGAACAAGAGATTTCCTTCGATTAGTTAAATGAACGAACATGAACAGAGGTCTCGTTCGTTCAATTGTGTTCGTGAACGTTCGGTAAGGTGTTCGTGAACGTGTTCATGAACATTCATTGATTTGCGTTCATTTATGTTCGTATGTTTGTGTTTTAATTGAAGATCTATGTACTTTCTTATATTTTATTTGTACTTTTTATATTATTAAACTTTTATTAGGAAACCCACTTTCACCTTGTTTATACATAATTTCTCTTTCATTTCTCATTATTTACATCCACGAGTACGATCGACCTCCGTTCCACAATAAGGGATTCAAGTTCGAGTGCTACTCTCTGGGCCATCTATCTTTATCCTTCGTCGAGTTCGCCAAATTTATTTGTGTTCGTGAACCGTTCACGAACACACTCATTTCCTTAATGAACGAATACGAACATAAAATCTCGTTCGGTAAGTGTTCATGAACCGTTCGTGAACACATTTATTTCCTTAATGAACGAACACGAACAAGGCCTTGTTCGTGTTCGTTCGGTTCGTTTACAGCCCTAGTTAAAAGCTATTATTTACGTGGTATGACATTATGTACTTTTAAGTTAAATTATAACATATATTATAATTTAATTGTTTAACTTGAAATTTCGCAGTTGTTGATAATCGGTTAGAATCACATCACTATGCATGTTTCATGTAAAGTTTTTAGATAATATTCCACTCATTATATGGGATTTAATATTAGTGTACTAGGTTAGAACCCCGTGTATTACACGGGTTGAATAAATGTAATTTATATATTAAATAATAAAAAAGTTATATCTTTATGAACCCCGTATATTGTACGGGTTAAATAAATGTAATTTTATATATCAAATAATAAAAAAATAGTTATATCTTTAAAAACCATGTGTATTACACAGATAAAATAAATGTAATTTGGTATACTAAATACTAAAAACGCCGTATCTTTAAAAAAACCCATGTATAATCGGGTTGAATAAGTTTACCAAATAATAAAAATATTACATCCTTAAAAACCCTGTATATTACACGTGTTGAATAGATTTAAAAAGAGTTATATATTTAAAAACTATGTGTATTACACATATTAAATAAATGTAATTTTGTATATTAAATACTAAAAACGTCGTATCTTTAAAAAAACTCGTGTATAGTCGGGTTGAAAAATCTACCAAATAATAAAAAAAAATTGTATCCTTAAAAACTTTGTGTATTACACGTGTTGAATAAATCTAATTTTACATAGCAAATGATAAAAAGTTATATCTTTAAAAACTTCGTGTATTACACGTGTTATATAAATGTAACTTTGTATAGTAAATAATAAAAAAAGTTCTATTTTTAAAAACCCCGCGTTTTACACGAGTTGGATAAATATAATTTTGTATACCAATTAATAAAAAAAAGTTATATTTTTAATAAATTAGGATAACATTTAATATTAATGTATTATTTATATTAGATAGATTATTTTATTAAATACTTATATCTCATTATTCAACTTGACTTCTAACAGGTTTTTCGAATTCTGATTCATATTTGGTTAACTTTCAAAAAAATCAAAATTCAAACCACAACAATAACTCATAAACCGATTCTGTATATATGATTATCCATGTAGCTAAAATGGTTATTAAATTATATATACGTAAAGCATCTAGTTTGTATTAATTTAGATTAAATATTATTATTTTTTGTATTATTAATAATTTTAATTAATTAAATGAGAGAATGACAAGTGTCCCAAAAGAAGTTTCTTTTATTATATAGTATAGATATGTGCAATTCTTTAGGTAGTTAAAATATAAATGTATTGTCTATATAATGTTCCTAGTTCAATGAGAAAAGATCTTTGACTTTAGGGATTTTTACATATTTCCCCCTACTAACCTAGCTTATTATGTATTTCCCCAAACCAAAAAAACAATTACATATTTCCCCTTTTTTTAAGAAATTACCCAATTACCCTTATAAAAACCTACCAGTTTGTTTCATATTCACACTCGTACATTCACAACGCTTAATCCTGCTAAACCCTACATATCACAGTCGTCCTTTCTTCTTCTTCCTCTGGTTCACTGCTACTTCTGGTCATCCTCCACTGCCGTTGTTTTTACCGACCTTCCTTTATTGTGAGTTATCATTCTATTATCAATCAATTGTTAAAAACTATTATTTAATCATTACTTTAATTTGCTTTTGATGAACAGAATCGATTTTATTTGTTGGAATATGAGCTTTATTTAATTGTTTTATATTACCATGTTAACAGAAAATCGTTCCTTTAAGTTTACTTCTGTTAAAAATGTTTTGGCTTTCAAAAAATTTCTTTACATCGATTCTTTCAAAAAATTCTAATAAAATGTTTTGGCCCACTTAAATTCAGTTGAGTGGGTGATTTTGAATTTTTGTATCGTATTTCTACTACTAAAATTTTACAAAACTTTATGTTTTTTTGAATGGAATTGATTATAA
Source organism: Helianthus annuus (assembly GCF_002127325.2). Classification (NCBI taxonomy): domain Eukaryota; kingdom Viridiplantae; phylum Streptophyta; class Magnoliopsida; order Asterales; family Asteraceae; genus Helianthus; species Helianthus annuus. Next base: position 18,547,947 of record NC_035447.2, on the reverse strand, counting down.
ACAAGTAAGGATTGTATTTTAATGAGTATTATAGTTTTGTTTGTATTTTTTTGACAAGTGTAACCAGTAGAAGAATTGGAGTAGTAGTATATGAATTGGGTAAATATGTAATTGATTAATGATATTAGAATGGGGAAATATGTAAATACTCATTTAATAATTCATTAAGGGTAAAATAGTCATAAATAAGAGTAATTTTAATGAAAAGGGGAAATATGTAATATATATAGGTTAGGGAGGGGAAATATGTAATTGTTTTTTTGGTTTGGGGAAATACGTAATAAACCAGCTTAGCAGGGGGAAATATGTAAAAAACCCTTGACTTTACACATGGTATCAACCGATTTCTAGAAAGGTTGTTGAGTTTCTTTTTTTGCTATTCCAGCCTATCACATTCTTAAAACTTACAACCGAATCATATTCTTCCCCTTACCCTAACCTACCCTTCTTCTTCGTCCTTCATCTTCTTCTATCTCTTATCCTTCTTGATCCTCTCCAACTTTCGTATCATCTATAACTGCCCCATCCTCTACAACTAATCCTCTATTGTCTGGCCTTGCCCCTATGATTGCTATTAAGGTCCCTCCCACAAATTATATTAATTGGAGAACTTAGATGCTTCTCATCCTCAACTATTAGGACCTATTACCCCATGTACCTTCAAGGCCATTTGTGATCAATTTAGTGCTATTGGACATCCCGTTGATGCTTTTTAATCAGCGGTTTTTATAATTAACTGTTTACCGTCACCAATTTTAAATGGCAAATGACGTGTGTGAGCGTGGGTATAATTTTTAGTATATTTTTAAGCACTTTTACTCGTTTATAAAGCTTTAAAATTTATAAAACACGATATAACACAATCACTCTCTACAACACGCTCGGGAAACTGCACCCATCGTTGGCGTAGTATAGTGATGGTAAGATACCGAGGTTGCCCAAGGACACAAGAGATTTTAATACCGGAATATCGTCAACGTCTAATCTAATCAAATTTTTAGAAAAAAAAAGATGATTAGTAATTAAAAATAAAGAAAGAAACTAAAATATTAAAAGCAAACAATAGACAAGATAGAATCACTTGGTTCCGACTCTTGTTTTACGTATCCTTTGATGATTTTCGTACTTTGGATTTTTTAAGATATTATCTTAATTATAGTGACATGTCCCTCTTTTGGAGGCAACGCTACCTCAGTCATATTGGTCTGAGTCAACAGAGATACAGTCCCGCAACGCCGGAATATTGAAAGATAATTAAGTAACTAATGCAAAATGTGACATGTCCCTCTTTTGGAGACAACTCTACACTCGGCCATATTGATCTGAGTCAGCAAGGATATAGTCCCGCAAGACTAGTTTAAAGTTTTAATAGTAGTTTGTTTATAAGGGATTCAAGTCATTTTTACTTCCCCCGATTTGATGCTATCTGCCACAAGAGAAGTCTTAATAAGCTTGAATCAAGTTCTCGTAGGATCTATACACTGAACGAGGTAAGAACTTTACCCAAACCACCCTTCTAACCCCCTTCCAGGCAGTTAATGTGCTTTATATAGACCGTAAAGACACAAATGAGTGAATCCACAAAACATGAAGAGATGATAGAATAAAGTTCACTTTCAATATAAAAACTAGTTAATAAAGTCATTAATACATACCCAATGAAGAAGTTAACCAAAGCTTGGAAATCAAAAGTAATACATAAAAGATTTATCTTCAGCAAGTGATATAAGTGATTACTACACACACTCAGAGACACGACCACGGGGTCTTGTACTTGTTGTACTATAGGAGATTTTGCATATATGAAAGTTGACCATGGTCTGTGTCTCTTGTCTGCTTCTGTTTGTCTTTTCTTCATGGATTCTACCCCGTGATTGTCTTCTGATTCGTTGTTTTTGGTCTTGGGGTGAAGCTTAGAGGGTCGGTATGATGTGTCAAGTTCTCTTATTTTGTATTTATGTTGGTTTTTGCTGTTAATTTGTCCATTTTGTACAATTAAGCTCTTTTAATCCTGAAAATCAAAAGTATCCAAAGAAACGCACTTTTCCAACATTAGTATATAAAAGGATTGATTTTATACCCCAATTTGATATAATTTATATGTTTTATTTTGCGCATATCAACAAATCACCGTTTGAGCTCTTGTATCATCAAGTACCACAATATACTTATTTCGACCATTTGGTTATCGTGTTTTTCCATGTCTTAGGGATTATGCTTCGCATAAATTATCCCCTAAAAGCATTTCGTGTATCTTCATCGGTTATTGCGCCAAGTATAAAGGATATAGGTGTCTTGACCTATGCATCTCTCGTGTTTCTATTACTCGATGTGCTCGCTTCGACGAATCACATTTTCCCCTTAATAACTCCACTGTCGCTACTTCCATTGATCTTCTTGAGGTCACACCTTTTTTGGATGTGTACCCTACAATTTTCTCACCACATGCCTCTACTAAGGCTATTGTTCCAAATAAATCTACTACACCTCTTATTGTCAAAAGCTCAACTAAAACTTTCACTCCACAAACCTTACCAATATCCATCCCTTTTTTTCCTCCACACCATACTCAACAATCTGGCCCAACGATCGGCCCAACTGCTGCATCCACAATAGCTCCCACATGCCCACCTACATATTTCGGATCCACTGTTGAACTCGCTGCAGCCCCCACATGCCCACCTACATCCACGGCTAAGCCCACCGCAGCCAACATGAACCCATCTACACTCACTGCCGGTACTGTTCCTCTACTAGCCCAAACCGAACATGTGCCTACCTTTAGTGATACATCTTCATCCTCAATATCTCCTGCTGACACCTCTCCCCCTCTCCTTGATCATCACAAACACCGATTACTCCACCCCTATGGCTTCGCCACCTCCTCCTTCTCACCCTATATAACTCGTGCCAAATCTGGCATCTTTAAACCCCGCCATCGTGTGAATTTGGCGCACACGAACGTTCTCCCACTTCATCATGCCTTGCTTCTAGAGACACCAAATGGGTACATGTCATGGAAGAAGAATTCAACGCCTTAAATAAAATAACACTTGGACTCTTATTCCACGTCCAAATAATGCCAATGTCATCGGCTCCAAGTGTATCTTTCGAACTAAGTTTCGATCCGATGGATCTATTGAGCGTCACAAAGCTCGCCTCGTTGCTCAGGGATTCATTCAAGTTCCTGTCCTTGACTATTCTCACACATTTAGTCCCTTGTCAAAGCAACCACTGTTCGCATTGTCCTGGCTCTAAGCATTATACACAATTTCCATCTGCATCAATTAGATGTTAATAATGCCTTTTTGCATGGACATCTCTCTGAGAATGTGTTTATGGAAAAACGGAAGGGTTTTATTAATCCTCAGTTTCTGTCTCATGTTTGTAAATTAAACAAAGTTATTTATGGCTTAAAGCAAGCTCCTAGGGCGTGGTTTCATCACATGAGCTTGTTTCTTCTCAACAATGGCTTTTCATGTAGTCGAGTCAATCCATCTATGTTCATCTATAACCATAATTTATGCATTATGTATTTCCTCATATATGTTAATGATCTTATCCTCACGGTAATGATCAAACCACTCTTACATCCTTTATCTCATGCCTCAACAAGAATTTGCCATCAAAGATCTTGGGAAACTCAACTACTTTCTAGGAATGGAGGTTACATACACTCAAAATGGTATTTTTCTAAATCAGTTTAAATATACTTTGGATATTCTAACGTGTGCAAAGATGTTGGATGCCAAACCTGCTCTGACACCTTTGAGCGCCAATGTTTCCTTTGTCTCAATAGGTACTATTTTTCTAGATTCTACCTTTTATAGATCCATTGTGGGTGCTCTCCAATATTTAACGATCAAAAGACCTGATATTGCATATGCTATAAATTAAGTTAGTCAGTTCTTACATGCTCCGACAACTGATTATTTTCAAGAGGTTAAAAGGATTCTACGCTATCTCAAAGATACTATCGCTTTTGGGTTACATTACAGTCGTCCCACTTCCACATCGTTGTTTGGCTACTCTGATGCTGATTGGACACGTTTTATAGAGACTTGTCGATCTACCTATGGTTATTCTATATTTTTAGGGGGGAACCTGATTTCTTGGAGTGCTAAGAACCAACCAACTGTTGCCCGGTACAACTATGAGTTAGAGTATCGAGCTATGGCCAATACTGCTGCTGAAATTGTGTGGATAACTCAACTTCTACAAGAACTCCATGCGCTTCTTCCGGGCAGACCAACTATCCTTTGTGATAAAGAGAGTCCTATCTTCCTAATTCGAAATCCCGTTGCTCATAAATGGGCCAAACACATAGATCTTGATTATTACTTTTTATGTGAACTGGTGACTGCTGGTAAATTGGCCACTAAAATTGTTCCGAACAAGCTTCAAGTGGCTGACATTTTTAGAAAAAGTGCTCCAAGCTCTCAGTTTAATATTTTTCAACAAATACTTCGCATTGGGCCACCACCGTTTAACTTGCAGGGAGATGTTAGATAATATTCCACTCATTATATGTGATTTACTATTATTGTACATGTACAATTCTTTTAAGTAGTTAAAGTGTAAATGTATTGTCTATATAATATTTCTTGTAATATGTTTTATTCAATAACAAAAGATGTTTGACCTTACACACTTTATCGACAATTAATAGTAAATCATACATTAACAAGTTTCTCTACTATATAATATGTCAATACATTAACAACATTATTTTTACTGTTGAAATTCAAATATTATTAACTTAAAATAAAATAATAGATTATTAAATGAATGTATTGTCTATATATAATATTCCTTGTAATATGTTTTATTCAATGACAAAGATGTCTGACCTTACACAGTTTATCTACAATTAATATAACATGTCATACATTAACAAGTTTCTCTACTATATAATATCTCATACATTAACAACATCATTTTTACTGTTGAAATTTAAATATTATTACCTTAAAAGAATAGATTATTAATTGAATTTGACCAGTCCATGGCTTTATAGCTTTGTGGAATTTTGTGAGTGGGATAATGCTTTAGGACCAATAGGTCTTCGATTCGATTCCCACAAGGGGTTTTCCCATATTTATTGGGGTTTCCTTCTGAATTTGTGTACAGGCATTATGCCTAGTAGAGATGGATATAATCCAATAGTTTCACTGGTGGCACGATTTTACTCTAGTGGTTCGTCAGCGATCCAAATTTACCGTTAAAAAAATGAATTTGACCATCTTCAAGGAATATGAGGTACCTGTCGCGTGCGGTATGCAACATAATTACTATTATTGTTATTATTATTTTGTATTCGTATTTGTATTTTATAAGCAAATCGACTTTATTGACTTGACTTCATATGGTAAGAATGGTAGTTTCCTAGCACATGCCATATTAATAAATACTCCAAGTTCGTGAGACCTCAACTCCAATCTACAATATATAAATAGCCATCAAACCATTTCTCCCAACACAACCATCATAATTCGTAACTAAACACACAACAAAATGGAAAACTTTACAAGAAGCCTCTCAATAAGTTTTTCAAGAAGTGTTTCAAGTTCAGTTGACAGAAACAAAGTGTGGAGGAGAACGGCTTACAGCGGGTTTGATGGTCGAAGGAGCGTAAAGACTGTTCGTCTTGGAGACGACAACCATGATAAGTTTTGGAAGATCAAGAATATGTTTAACTTTAACAAATCAAGAAAACATGGCAAAGATACTTCAACGTCTCATCAATCATTGAAGAATATTGCAGGCTCCAGTGACGAGTTTCAAAACAGATTGCTTTATGAGATTTATAAGAACATGTCATCTGCTCATGAACTATCATGTAGCTAGTTAGAAACCAAATATTTTCAATTTTTTAATTTTTATTTTTTCTGATTTACCATTTTTTGGCTTCAATTCAAATCATCTTTGATTGATATATCCATCTTTGACCCTTTTTTTTTTGTTTAAATTCACATTTATACGATGTAATAAACATGTATATATAGCTTACAGGTTTAATTTCTCATTTATACATGTTTATCAAGATAATTATTTACTATAATATTCACATAGGGGAAGGTTCAAATGAAAACCACTAGTTATTGTGAAAACTCGAAAACTAATTAATAAAAGCCAAAAAAACATACAAAATTTTTTTTTTAATTTTTTTTTTGCAATCAAAATTTCGCAGGTTTTTTAATATAAAAAAAATTTTCAAAAAAAAAAAAAAAAAATTTTTGTGTAGTGCACATGTGTAATACTGCACATATGTATGTGTACTACACATGTGCACTACACAAAATTTTTTTTTTTTTTTTTTGAAAAAAAGTTTTTTTTTATATATAAAAACTAGCGATTTTTATAAAAAAAAATTGAAAAAAAAAAAAAAATTTTGTGTGTTTTTTAGGCTTTTTTTAGTTAGTTTTCGAGTTTTCACAATAAAAATGGTTTTCATTTGAACCATCCCCTATTCACATATTAATAAAATTGGTGAATGTTTAATCAACATATAGTCGATGGAATGTGGAACGTACACTTGCTTTATCATTTTAAAGGAGCCTTCACTTTTAGTTACAAGAATGTTGGTAATGTGGATGATTGTGTTTTTAATTTTTTTTCTTTATTTCGGGGGGGGGGGGGTAGCCGTAATCGGACACAAACAACGTATTATTCATGTTCGTTTAGTAAGGAAATAATGTGTTTTCAAAGTAGACTGTTCATGAAAATTTACTAAACGAGATTTTTTTGTTCTTTTGTTCGTTAATCAAGGATAATGGAGGAAGAGTTGTTAGGAAACGTCTGTTGGAAAGCAATAGAAGTTTGTGAAAACATCTGATACTTGCTCTGCATGAAGTCTATCCTGAGAACACATGCTGCGAAAAATGTTTATATCTGGTGTTTTAGTAACAAGTTCCCAGGTCTCATTTTTAATGAGAGCACTAAATTCATCATCCATAGTATTATTCTCTTAACGTCTGTTGACTAACCCTTTTAACTTCTGTTGACTAACCCTTTTAATATGGGTTGATTAACATCTGATACTTAGCATCTATCAATGTAGCAACCTCTGTTGGAGATAATGGATGACAGTTGTTAGCAAACGTCTGTTGAAAAGCAACAGAGATTTTTAACAGTCGATAGACAACAGTGGTTAGGTTATCAACATAATGGAACTCCTCTTGACTAAACCTGTTGACCATTAGTTTATATGAATTTTGTAAGTGTGCACTATATATTTTTTTACTTTTTATTAAAATGTGTTATGCATGGTTTTTTAAAAACTACCCGTATTTACACACGGGTCTTATTACTAGTCATCCATTAACAAGTTTCTCTACGATATAATATGTTATAGATTAACAACATTATTTTTACTGTTAGTCTCTACAATATAATATGTTATAGATTAACAACATTATTTTTACTGTTAGAAATCTATATATTGTTCACTTAAAAGAATAGATTATTAAATGAATTTGACCATCTTCCAGGAATAGGAGGAATAGTATACCTGTCGCATGCGGTAAGCAACATGATTATGATTTTTTCTTTATTATGTTTTGTATTTGTATTTTATAAGCAAATCGACTTTATTGACTTGACTTTATATGGTCAGAATAATAGTTTTCTAGCACATGCCATATTAAAAATTACTCCAAGTTATCTACAATATATAAATAGCCATCAAACCATTTCTCCCAACACAACCATCATAACTCGTAACTAAACACACAACAAAATGGAAAACTTTACAAGAAGCCTCTCAAAAAGTCTTTCAAGAAGTGTTTCAAGTTCAGTTGACAGAAACAAAGTGTGGAGGAGAACGGCTTACAGCGGGTTTGATGGTCGAAGGAGCGTAAAGACTGTTCGTCTTGGAGACTACAACCATGATAAGTTTTGGAAGATCAAGAATATGTTTAACTTTAACAAATCAAGTAAACATGGCAAAGATACTTCAACGTCTCATCGATCATCGAAGAGTATTGCAGGCTCCAGTGACGAGTTTCAAAACAGATTGCTTTATGAGATTTATAAGAACATATCATCTACTCATGAACTATCATGTAGCTAGTTAGAAACCAAATATTTTCAATTTTCTTTCTTTTCTGATTTACCATTCTTTGGCTTCAATTCAAATTATCTTTGATTGATATATCCATCTTTGACCTTGTTTTTGTTTAAAATTTAAATTCATATTTATACGATGCAATAAACATGTATATATAGATTACAGGTTTAATTTCTCATTTACGCATGTTTATCAAGATAATTATTTTACTATAAAATTCACAATGGGTCGTGTGACATTGGGTGTTTTAGACGAGACCATAGCTATTGTTTAAATTCACATTTATGCGATACTATAAAATTCTAAGGAGAGGGGGGGGGGGTAGGCCTGCAATCAGACAAGAACGTATTGTTCATGTTCGTAGACTGTTAATGACCGAACGAGATTTTTTGTTTGTGTTCGTTAATTAAGAAAATGAACGTGTTTGTGTTTGTTCGTTGATTTTAGATACATGCAGCATCGAACTCAAAGGCAAACGAACATTCATGACACTAACAAACATTCATGCACATAAACAAACATACATTATATTTCGATTAAAACCGGCATCTTTCATCACAAGCGCTGCATAGTTCTATCAAAAATATACTAACACAATTATTCACAAACTACATACACTTGATCAAATAATTACCATAAAATAATATCTTAGAAAACAGAGGCGGCTACATAGACTTGGTAACCTAGGCACAGGCCTAGGGCCATAAAAAAATTAGGGTCTCCGAATTTTTGTAAAGTTTTTATATGTATTAGGCCCAAATAAATACGTTTATTTTCAAAACTAAACATGTTTTTCATTGAAGGAGTCCAAAATAAACATTGTTTGGCAAAAAAAGGCCAAGTTTCAAAGCCCATTTCGCCTTGATTTCCAGCTATTACAACACAACCACCATCGACCTAATCATCATTATTTAGCAGCCTAAAGCCCCAAAATACAGGCGCAATCATCGTTTTCATTTCCCATAGCAACCTGCTTTCAATTTCTAGGTTATCGGCTATCACTAGCCGAAAAAAGTATGGGTAATCACCCATGGCGTCAGGATTAGAGGAGAATTTGTAGGCGAAATTAGGGCCTCCACTTTATAGTTCGCTTATAGTCTCTAAAAACGTAGGAACAACCCTGTTAAAAGATAATCATATTAAACTCGAATTCTCCATTTAATTTAAACCCAAAACATGAAGCATGTGAATTACTACATTTTTTAAGGTAAAGCTTATAAAAACATGTGAACGTGAAGATGACCGGAGAGAAGCGTATATAGGGGAGTCATGCTGACTTTCTAGAAGTGTGTACATCCTTAATTTAAAAGTGTTCGTTGTTTGTACACGAAAGCAATAATAAAATCTTTAGCAAAAAGATATTCAAATGACTGAGATTTCAAAGCTGATATTCCACAAATATCTTATTCACTCAAGAAAATAGAAAACGGAATATATTTTTTTGGGTAGAATCACACATGTTGTTTTACATAAGGTTTTTTTTTTATATTAGCATACTAGCTTAGCTACTCGTATGATATGATATATGGGTTAAATTAATATGTTATGTAAATACGCGTATGATATGATATATGGGTTAAATTAATATGTTATGTAAATAGACGTATTGGATAAAACTATATGAAACATTGATTTAAAAAAATAGAAAATTGTAATTAGAATTAATACCTACAAAAAGTGAAAATGTAATAATAACCATTAATATACGAAAAGAAAAATCAAATGTGGCGAATCATTTGATTATCTATAAATGCTTCTCATGGATGAATTTACCTTCTTTTTTTACATGGAATGTTACAATAGCTCTACTCCTAAATTACATTAATAAATAAATCCTACTCTACCTCATATCAAGATTTGAACTCTAGTCTTATCCCAAAGAGAAGACAGTCTCTATCACCGAACCAAAGCTGGAGTGGCGGATGAAATTACATTCAAATGGACCTTCAAATAGCTTATGAGGATATTGTTTTATATAAATATTAATCAACAGGTCCTTCAAATGCAACATATTACAAGTGGTGGTTGTTCCTTTCTTCCAAACTGCCCAAATTGCAACCATTTAGATATTATTAAAGAGAAAGGTCGGTGATGGAGACCTTTCTCTTTTAACAAGTTATTATTGACTTTTTTTATTTCTTATGTAATGTCTATCACTTTTTTAAACACCTTTTCTAAAAAAATAGTTTGTTTAAAACGTCACTTTCAATATAGCATTTTTTTATTATTAAAATGATATCACTCTAAGGCTATAGAGTGTGGTTGGAGTCCCATGGAGCTTTATCAAGTCCACCTAAGCTCCACGTCAGCGCCATGTCAGCCATGGGGCTTTATCACGCCCCCCTTTAATTTGCAGGTCGGGGGCCGTGACAACAATGGGTCGAGAGTATGGGTCAGGTATCGCTAATCCCATACCCATGCCCGATTTCAAAATCTTGTCCCATACCCGGCCCATTACCCGTTGAGTATTTGACAGGTATTTACCCGTCGTATATCGGGTATACCCGTTAGGATTTTCATGTATATATATTTTTTACTTTCATTTATAATTTTATGTTTTATAAAAAATACAATATATCAAGTTATGATACATAACATACATATAATCAACACCATAATAATATTTGATATATTCAAACATGTAAACATATTATAATATTAATAAGAAAAAACAATTTTTTGTATTTCGTAGCTTCAAAATATATACTTCAAATGAAAAGTTTATTTTTCCAATAAAAAAACTTCAAGAATGAAACATCACTAAACAAGAGTTAAAGGAATATATATATATATATATATAGGAGAAGGTTCAAATGAAAACCACTAGTTAACGCGAAAACTCGAAAACTAATTAAAAAAAGCCAAAAAAACATGCAAAAAAATTTTTTTTTAAAAAAATTTTTTTTTCAATCAAATTTTCGCAGGTTTTTTTATTAAAAAAAAAAAAATTTCAAAAAAAAAAAAAAAAAAAAATTTTTGTGTAGTGCACATGTGTAATACTGCACATGTGTCTGTGTACTACACATGTGTATTATTACACATGTGCACTACACAAATTGTTTTTTTTTTTTTTTTTTTTTTTGAAAAAAAGTTTTTTTTTATATATAAAAACTAGCGATTTTTATTAAAAAAATTGAAAAAAAAAAAAAAAATTTTTTTGTGTGTTTTTTAGGCTTTTTTTAGTTAGTTTTCGAGTTTTCGCGTTAAAAGTGGTTTTCATTTGAACCATCCCCTATATATATATATATATATATATATATATATATATATATATATATATATATATATAACCTAAAGGTTCAGGTGCATATTTTGGGTAAACGAGTTTTCGGATAATCGGGTTGGATATCAACGAATTCCATACTCGCGAAACATTTTTTTCCACGTATTGGATAAAACTATATGAAACATTGATTTAAAAAAATAGAAAATTGTAATTAGAATTAATACCTACAAAAGTGAAAATGTAATAATAACCATTAATATACGAAAAGAAAAATCAAATGTGGCGAATCATTTGATTATCTATAAATGCTTCTCATGGATGAATTTACCTTCTTTTTTTACATGGAATGTTACAATAGCTCTACTCCTAAATTACATTAATAAATAAATCCTACTCTACCTCATATCAAGATTTGAACTCTAGTCTTATCTCAAAGAGAAGACAGTCTCTATCACCGAACCAAAGCTGGAGTGGCGGATGAAATTACATTCAAATGGACCTTCAAATAGCTTATGAGGATATTGTTTTATATAAATATTAATCAACAGGTCCTTCAAATGCAACATATTACAAGTGGTGGTTGTTCCTTTCTTCCAAACTGCCCAAATTGCAACCATAAGCTAATAAATTGAAATAAATAATATTGGTGAGACCAAATATAAAGGAATAGCATGATAAAAAAAACCAATAAAAAAAACCCTAACTTAAGTTGCATACTTTGGTATGCTACCAGGAAATGTAGTGTGAAATTAATATGCCCAACATCAATCCCTAACTCAAGTATTTGTTGCAGAACCACCACACTTTAATCACTTGACACTATGCTTAACCTTAGGTGAGAGTCATTTGCCTTTAGTTTGAGGACATCCAAATGAGGACCTTTCCATTCACGAACCCTGAACACCGCAAGTAAACAATATTACAACATTGACATCATTGCTTACTTAAAAGTATATTTGTTTATTAGGTAACAAAATATAGAAAAAGTGGGCCCTCATTAATACAAAATGTTGTTATTAATACTCTAATTTTATTAGGTAACAAAATATAGAAAAAGTGGGCCCTCATTAATACAAAATGTTGTTATTAATACTCTAATGAAAGAAACAAATAAACAGATATAAGAGAGAAAACAAAGGTGAGTTCGTCACCGGCTAAAAAAATTTCACTTCTCCTCTTCTCTCTTCACTTCAACAAATGACACATGCTAAATACTTCGATGGCGGCTTGGCCGGAAAAATTTTCCGACAAGTAACTTCGCTCCTCTCTTCGCTTTGAGATCGGTCACGGTCTATCACGTAAACCAACCTACCAGAACCGGGGCGGCCCGAAACTGAATAGGGAACAGGAGGTCCAATTTTCGGTCTCAGTATTCTGTATTTTCAGGTTTCTGCCGGTTGGGTCGGTTAATGCTAGATGCTCCGACAACTGATCATTTTCAAGAGGTTAAAAGGATTCTACGCTATCTCAAGGATACTATCGCTTTTGGGTTACATTACAGTCGTCCCACTTCCACATCGTTGTTTGGCTACTCTGATGCTGATTGGACACGTTGCTTTGATACTTGTCGATCTACCTATGGTTATTCTATATTTTTAGGGGGCAACCTGATTTCTTGGAGTGCTAAGAAACAACCAACTGTGGCCCGGTCCAGCTACGAGTCCGAGTATCGAGTTATGGCCAATACTGCTGCTGAAATTGTGTGGATAACTCACCTTCTACAAGAACTCCATGCGCTTCCTTCGGACAGACCAACTATCCTTTGTGATAAAGAGAGTCCTATCTTCCTAATTCAAAATCTCGTTGCTCATAAACGTGCCAAACACATAGATTTTGATTATTACTTTTTACGTGAACCGGTGACTGCTGGTAAATTGGCCACTAAATTTGTTCCGACCAAGCTTCAGGTGGCTGACATTTTTAGAAAAAGTGCTCCAAGCTCTCAGTTTAATATTTTTCAACAAATACTTCGCATTGGGCCATCACCGTTTAACTTGCAGGGAGATGTTAGATAATATTCCACTCATTATATGTGATTTACTATTATTGTACATGTGCAATTTTTTTAGTAGTTAAACTGTAAATGTTTTGTCTATATAATATTTCTTGTAATATGTTTTAGGTAGAGGATCCTGTAAAAAAGGCCTAAAGTGTGAGAAGGGTAAGAAAGAATTCAGCCATTAGATCTTTTGATCTAATGGTTGAGATCAATAGTGACCAAATTGTAAAATATTTTCATTAATTTGGACTGATTTGAAATATCTAGGGGCAATATAATCTTTTAAACCCACTAGAAATTAGGTAATGCACCTGTAACTCCCCCCCCCCCCCCCCGTCTTTTTTAAACTTCAGTAAATTTTTGTACGTAACTTTTAAAAAAAATTACACCATAATAACGAGCGTTTTTTTATCTTTAATATGAGTACCATATTGCTATACTTATATAGAGAAAAAAATATGTTTCGATCAGATGTTTAGTCAATGAATGGTGTTATATACTTGCTGAATGGTGTTATATCCTTGCTGAATGGTTTATATACTTACTGAACGATGTTATATACTTGCTGAATGGTGTTATATACTTGCTGAATGGTGTTATATACTTGCTGAATGGTGTTATATACTTCCTATAATTAAGGTGACGGTTATGGGAAGTTTTTAATTAATTGAATTAATGATAAAATTATTTGTTTACCCTTTTCAATTAATTTAGATCTAATGACTGGGATTCTTTCTTACATTTCTCACACTTTTGGTCTTTTTTACAATAACCTTACCCATTTTATTCAATAAGAAAAGATGTTTGACCTACAATTAATAGTAAATCATACATTAACAACATTATTTTTACTATTGAAATTCAAATATTATTAACTTAAAATAATAGATTATTAAATGAATGTATTGTCTATATATAATGTTCCTTGTAATATATTTTATTTAATGAGAAAAGATGTTTGACCTTGTCATACATTAACAAGTTTCTCTCTACTATATAATATCTCATACATTAACAACATTATTTTTACTGTTGAAATTTAAATATTATTACCTTAAAAGAATAGATTATTAAATGAATTTGGCCAGTCCATAGCTTTATAACCTAGTGGCATATTGGGGGTGAGATAAAACTTTAGGACTAATAGGTCCTCGGTTCGATTCCCACAAGAAGGGTTTTCTCATATTTATCGGGTTTACTCCTGAATTGGTGTATAGGCATTATGCCTAGTGGAGATGGATATGATCTGATGGTTCCACTGATGGCACAATAATACTCCAATGGTACGTCACTAATCAAATTTGTTGTTAAAAAAAAAACAATTTGACCATCTTCCAGGAATATGAGTAATAGTACACCTGTCGATGTGGTAAGCAACATAATTATTATTATTGTTATTATTATAACATAATTATTGTTATTGTTATTATTATTTTGTATTAGTATTTGTATTTTATAAGCAAATCGACTTTATTGACTTGACTTCATATGGTCAGAATAGTAGTTTCCTAGCACATGCCATATTCATAAATACTCCAAGTTCGTGAGACCTCAACTCCTATCTACAATATATAAATAGCCATCAAACCATTTCTCCCAACACAATCATCATAACTCGTAACTAAACACACAACAAAATGGAAAACTTTACAAGAAGCCTCTCAAGAAGTCTTTCAAGAAGTGTTTCAAGTTCAGTTGACAGAAACAAAGTGTGGAGGAGAACGGCTTACAGCGGGTTTGATGGTCGAAGGAGCGTAAAGACTGTTCGTCTTGGAGACGACAACCATGATAAGTTTTGGAAGATCAAGAATATGTTTAACTTTAACAAATCAAGAAAACATGGCAAAGATACTTCAACGTCTCATCGATCATCGAAGAGTATTGCAGGCTCCAGTGACGAGTTTCAAAACAGATTGCTTTATGAGATTTATAAGAACATGTCATCTACTCATGAACTATCATGTAGCTAGTTAGAAACCAAATATTTTCAATTTTTTAATTTTTATTTTTTCTGATTTACCATTTTTTGGCTTCAATTCAAATCATCTTTGATTGATATATCCATCTTTGACCCTTCCTTTTTGTTTAAATTCACATTTATACGATGTAATAAACATGTATATATAGATTACAGGTTTAGTTTCTCATTTATGCATGTTTATAAAGAAAACTATTTACTATAATATTCAAATATTAATAAAATTGGTGAATGTTTAATGTGCACGGTCAACATATAGTCGATGGAATGTGGAATGTACTCTTGCTTTATCATTTTAAAGCAGCCTTCACTTTTAGTTACAAAAATGTTTGTAATGTAGATGATTGTGTTTTTACTTTTTTTTTTCCGTATTTCTAGGGGGTAGGGCTGCAATCGGACACAAATAGCGTATTGTTTATGTTCATTTATTAAGGAAATAATGTGTTTTCGAAGGTAAACTGTTCATGAACACTTACTGAACGAGATTTTTTGTTTTTGTTCGTTAATCAAGGAAATGAACATGTTTGTTCGTTGATTTTAGATATGCAAAATCGAACACAAACGCAAACGAACAATCATGAACACAAACAAACATTCATGTACATAAACGAACATACATTATATTTCGATTAAAACCGGCATCTTTCATCATAAGCACTAATAGGTCTATCAAAAATATACTAACCCAATTATCCAAACAAACTACATACACTTGATCAAATAATTACCATAAAATAGTATCTTAAAGGTTATCATATTAAACTTGAATTCTCCATTTAATTTTACCCAAAACATGAAACATGTGAATTACTGCATTTTTTAAGGTAAAGCTTATTAAAACAAGTGAACGTCAAGATGACCGGAGAGAAGTGTATATAGGGGAGTCATGCTGACTTTCTAGAAGTGTTCGTTGTTTGTACACGAAAGCAATAATAAAATATTTAGCAAAAAGATATTCAAATAACTGAGATTTCAAAGCTGATAGAAAACGGAAATATTTTATTTGGGTAGAATCACATAAGTTTTACAAAAATCTATATTAGCATATAACATATCACAGATTGAAAAACTTCGATTACATTTATATAATATTTTTATCTAATGAGTTAATTATCATCTTCCAAGAAGGTGATGAAGACTCGTCGTTTCCAGTTGCTTTTATTGAGTTTATTATAATATGGTCAACAAAAGTGGTTCAATCATACATGCCAAAATGATCTTCAATACTCCAAATTAGTAGGACCCCAACTCATCTCTATCTCTAATAAAAGAACTAGGTTTTGCCACTTGACACTCCCACATTCCCCCTAAACACATGTCAACCTCTCAAGCCCTCTCCCTTATCTCTTTCCTATGTGTCAACTTCTCCCTTCTCCTAATCCTATGTGTCATTTTCTGTCTCTCCTAGGTGTCATCACCACAAGCCACCTCCCTTCTCTCTCTCCTAGGTGTCATTTTCTTGAATTTTTTTTTCTAATCTTATGTGTCAATCTCTGAGATTTTTTTTATTAAACCTAAAGTCAAATAGATGACAGAGGTGGCCAATAAAATATGTCTCACTCTTCCTGTACATATGTTGAACATGAAAGAGGTAATCTCTTCCTGCAAACTAGAACCAACAAACAAAAAGTTAAACATGAAAGAGGTAATCAGATTTCAAAATTCAAATGGATTCGAACACCCGCCTCTAAATTCCCCCTTCATTCTCAAATGACAAAAACCCTAATCAGATTTCAAAATGCAGGTCTCTTTCTTTCATTGTTCTCTTTCATCACCCTATTTTTCCTGCTCTGTGCCTTATGAATCAGTTGTTACATGATTCAAATTCAATATTTCCCCATTCCTTTATTCATGATTCGATCGAAACTGAATCAAAGGTATCACAGGAAGCTTTTTCTTGATTTCCCCTTTTGCTATTATTAGGGTTCTAGAGATGACCACTGTTGTGTCAGGTTTGCGATGGAACAACGGTGGTGGAACCTTTGAAGATCGACTGTGACGGCGGTAGTTAGGGTTCCAGCTGTGAAACCCACTTTCCAGGGGTTAATCTTTGATGTTCATCATTAGGTAACAACATTGTTCATGCATATTTTATAAAATTCCTTAAACTATTAAACCCTAATTTTCTTTTGTTTCACTGAAATTGAAATTTTGTTTGGTTTTCTGTTTGTATTTGGGTTCTAGGGTTTCCGTCGGTATTCAACTTCAATTTACGATTCTATTGTTTCACTGAAATTGAAATTTTGTTTGGTTTTCTGTGATGGCTATGAAAGGAGGGTCAAGAAGGTTGTGTCTTCTTTAGCAGGTAATCATCACGTTTCTTCACTTCGTACATGATCTTTCTTTTCTCTTTTTCTATAATTTATGTTTTTGTTTTGAGCTTTTTTGTGGTTATTATTGACTGTTGTAAAAAAAAGTTTTATTTATGTATTTCTTAGTTAGTTAATATTTTTTTTAATTTGGTGTAGATTTTGAATTTTGCGCACAACAAATCAGACATTCATGCCTTCATTGAGAAATTTGGAGACAACGGGTTAAGGTCACTTGCTATAGCATACTACCAGGTGATCAATTAATGCCTTTTTTAACACATAAAGCTTGCTTTGCTGATTTTATTTTATTTGGTTTTAGGATTTGATGTTTATTTTACTTTATTTATATCTTTTTGTTAAGATAGGAAGTTCGAGAGAGACCTAAAGGGAGTCCTGGAGGACTGTGGCAGTTTATTGGGCTAATGTCGCTCTGTCATCCGCCACGTCATGATAGTGCTGACACGATTCAAAGGGGGTTTGAATCTTGGGGTAAATGTGAAAATGAAGAATACCCTGCATCTGACTTCTTGGACTACCACAGGTGAATTCAGTACCTGGATAATTGCTTAAACTTTGATGTTATCATCTATCTTGCTAAAAAATTAACAGGGTGTGTACTTTTGCAGTAAAAAACAAATCGATCATGTGCTTATCCATAATGCCGTCACTAATTCCTATCCAAACTTTGACTAATAATGGCACTTCACTTTTGTTTTCAAGGACGTCCGCCCCTATATTTCAATAATGTCTTGCTCAAAAGTGCATAGGGGCTGGGGGTGTTGCAGAGGCTGGGAAATGATATCTACTAGCTTTAAGCTTTTACCTTTTGAAATCATCATCTTTAAGATCAGCCGACATGATCTGGAACCATATTTGTGATGCAGATTGAGTCTCATGACTACATGGCTAAACTTTTCCATTCATTCATCCGGTTTAATAACATCTTACTTGATTTCAATAGAGACATATGGGGCTATATCTCTGTCGGCTACTTCAAGCAGGTGCACGTTTAACGAGATTTTAAGAAGTAAGCAATCGTTAATAACTATTTGATTCTGACGTTGTAAAAGCTTGTGTTATGTAGTTAACTAAGCCGGTGAAATTGGATCATCAACAATGCCTCACAAAGTCAACCCCATTGACTTTGAAAACAGTTAAGGCAATCTCGGGATATCTAATGCGGTTTTCGATCATTTAAGCATTAACTTGCCTATTTTATAATTTAAACATAATTGTGTTATATACATTTGTGTTTTTATAATTGAGCTTTAATTCTAAAATATTAATTTGCCAAATAAATAAATTTGGGTTGAATGGGTCGGGTTTGGGTCAACCGGTGAATATTCGGGTTGTGTTCGGGTTCATATGTATGACATGATTTTCGGGTTCGGGTCGTGTTCGTCTAAAATTTTCGGGTTTGGGTTGTGTTGGGTTGAACTCGCCAACCCGCGAACACGACCCGTAACACCCCTATAATGCCATCATTTAAGGTCTCGCAGGAACCGGGTCCCTTCGAGTTGCAGAAGCACTGATCGAGAGATACTTTATCGAAGTAAAAGTTCTATTATCATCTCCAACTTGGGCTGCAAGTATGTCATGCTATATATTGTTAACTTCTCAATGTTTTATGAATAATCATGTGAAGTACTTTGCTTAGAATTTCGGCAATATCACACTTTCTTTTTTTCTTCTATCATCTTTTGTGTATTTTGAATTAGTCCATAATTACTTAATTGTTATTTCTTTACTAAAACCAGGTTTGTTTTACATGCAATTTGGTTTTTTTATAATTGATGACTCATTTGAACTTTAACAAAGTTGGTTTAATTTGTAAGGATGTTTTTTTGGTTTTAGAATTTATGTGGTCATATCAGATGCTAATAACAATCAATTGAAGATATTTCTTGCTAAAGAAAACATAGAACTTTATTTTCACATATGAGGTCTCGCTAATGTAACTGAAGGATAGTTGAGGAGTGATTTGAAGGTAATCTTCTCACTTACATCGTATATGACTAGAGGTGGCAAAATGGGCAGGTTAGTCAGGCTGGGTATTGAGTGAAATGGGTTAGTTGGTACGGGCTTGGATGATCCACATTTATCTATACTTATATCATTAATTTTAGTAGCCGTGACATTCTTCTTTCACGTAGCCCAAGTGTAATCCACATCACTAGCATTAGGTTCGTTAGCATTAAGATCTAATGTTAGGGATTGAGTGTTGTTAACAATCATGGGTTTCTACCTCTGATCTAACAATTTCAAAATCATATATTAAATTGTTATTCAGATGTGAAACAACAATATGTTATTTTAAGGTGAAGGTTGTAAACTTTTAGAAAGGTTGCATTTCAAAGTTTTCATACCGAGTATTAGTGTTGTTTCATACCGAGTATTATGGATTAAGGCTTGACCATTTTTATTTCAACTATAACTTTCCATTCAAAACAATATAACAATATAAATTAATTTTTCCTGCCCGGGAAGTTCCCGGGTTATAACCTAGTATACACATATAAGTATAAATAGCCATCAAACCCAATTCACTCACAACAACCATCATAACTCATAAAATTCACAAAAAAATGGAAAACTTTTCAAGAATCCTCTCAAGAAGTCTTTGAAGTACAGTTGATAGAAACAAAGTGTGGAGAAGAGCCGCATACGGCGGGTTTGATGGTGGTAGGAGCGTAAAGACTTGGGGAAGACAACCATGGTGGATTTTGGAAGATCAAGAATATGTTTACACGATGCCATAAACTTAATTGAGATTACAGGTTTATTAAGATAACTAATTGACAATAAAATTAGCAATGCGTCATGAGGTAGAGCATTCACATCCACTATTTTACCCTATAATTACACTAAAAAAAATACATTTTATCTTGTTCTTTCAATTAAATAATAGAGAAAAATGCCCGGAGAGTCCCTGTGGTTTCGCCTTTTTTCACCTATAGTCCCCAACTTTCTAAAATTACCTGAATAGTCCCCAAGTTTTCATTTTTTGTTCCCGGATAGTCCCTGGGTCTAACTTCAGTTTGTTTTCTCTGTTAAGAGGGTGTGAAATGACAAAAATACCCTTTCCTTAAAAGGCTAAACCATAGGGACTATCCAGGCATCTTCTTCATTTTTATTTATAAAAACCCACCACTATACTTCATCTTCAACCTCCACCCACCATCACCCTCCCACACCCTCCACCATCACCGCCACAGTCACTCTCCATCACCATCTACCACCGCTGCCGGTGCGGCTGCTGCCGTCGTTAACCCTCCTCCGCCGGAAAAATAAGTCACCGCCACCCCGCAGACGGCTGCGCCGCTGTCTCCGTCGTTCCTCTTTCCTCGATGCGCGATCTCTCTCTCTCTCTCTCTCTCTCTCCTCGCTCTCCCTAATCTGATCCGCGCGTTTCAATGCCTCAACATGTTCGATTCGATTGCAGGTTTAAAACCAGAATATTTTTGTTGTGCTCTGCTTTCTCACTTTCTTATATATTATACTTTTTTGGGTCAAAATCATCATCTGCTCTTGAATATTTTCAAAGATTTGAAGTTGGTTATGTTTATTTAATACCATTTTGTGATAAAAGTTACAATTTTTTGTTCGATTGCAGTGTTAAAACAAAAAGGTATGTTTTTGTAATACCATTTATTATCCTCTGTTTTCTCATTTTCTTTAATTTCAAATTTTGGGCCTAAATAATAGTCTGATCTTGAACATTATTTACGATTCAATGTGGGTTTTGTTTATTTAATCCATTGAATATTGTTAATTTAACATGAGTTTTGTTTATTGCTTTCATGAGATACTACCCCTGCATTGAAAAAAAAACCCACACCTGTTACACCATCGTCATCGTCGAACCACCATCACCAAGTCATCGAACCAGTAAACCACCACCAACCATAGCAACCCACACCACCGCAGCACCCACTCTCCATCTGACCTTAAACCATTTCTTACCACCAGTCGCCGCAACCATCATCTCCACGACCATCATCCTCACCTCCCACAATCGTACCACCACCCACCTGCAACCATTATCTCCAGTCCGATTTCGCAGCTCAATCGACCGCCGGTGGCTCAATCTATCGCCAAAGGAAGCTCCGGTGTAGGGTGGTGGTGGTGTAACAGTCTTCATGGGACGATGAGGCAGGGGACTGGTTTATTGAAGAAGAAGATATATGTTTGGTGGGCCCATTTGATGGAGAGTGACTGTGGCGGTGATGGTGGAGGGTGGAGGAGGGTGATGGTGGGTGGAGGTTGAATTCTGAAGTGTGGTGGTGGGTTTTTATAAATAAAAAGGAAGAAGATGCCCGGATAGTCCCTATGGTTTGGCCTTTTAAGAAAAGGGTATTTTTGTCATTTCACACCCTCTTAACAGAGAAAACAAACTGAAGTTAGACCCAGGGACTATCCGGGAACAAAAAATGAAAACTTGGGGACTATTCAGGTAATTTTAGAAAGTTGGGGACTATAGGTGAAAAAAGGCGAAACCACAGGGACTATCCGGGCATTTTTCTCTAAATAATACTATTTTATACCTTCATCATTATTATTTTTTTCTCCTCCACTCACAATCACTTTCAAAATATAAATAAAAAGTTATAAAGGATGAACAATGTCCCTCAAATATACATATGAATAGTAATATTTTTTTTCCTTCACTCAAAACCACTTACAACTATTTTTTATAATATACAAAACCCCTCACATAATTTGGTGGAAGGGATATGAATGCTCTTACTACATAGTGATGTTGTATATCTCTAGGTGTTGCTAACAACACCATAGCTATAATGGGCAAGATTATAATAATTATATCGGCTTAGTATAGATCTGTTATTTGGAACAAGTTTCACATGAATGTTTATGCGCAAGTTAGTTCCACACGAAGGTAATGTCACATGTTTTTCTTAGTTAGTTTCGTTTGTTTGCTCTCTATATAAAAAAGAGTTTGTAAGTCTATTTCCATGTTAGCTAATCAACACAACATAAAATTTCTCAAATTCTTTCTAATAACATGGTATCAGAGCAGGTTTGCTCGATTTTGATTAGTTTGTCGGTTTGATTTTTGTTCATCATCTTGATTAAGGTTTGTTTCAATATTTGTTTTCATTGATTTCATCTTGAACTCGATTTTCATTCGATAAAATTATGTTTTCATATTTTCGTTCCATCAATTGATGTTATTCTGCTTATTTCTCGTCATTTTATTATTCATTTCTGATATATTCAACAATCTTATCATTTTCGTCATATTCATCTAATTTGTTTGCCTGTTCTCCTTTAATTTGTTCAATCGATCAATATTTGATAGATTATGAATTTGTTAAAATTAAGGTCATCTTTTTACACATTTTCAATCGATTTCGATTCTCCTTGTAGGATCGTTTTCGGACACGAACGAGTCATTCAGAAGAGTTTATACTCAAAACGAAAGGCGGAAACAGTCGTAATGAGCTCAATTCAGCAAGATATACACTTTAACTGTCGATTTATTGATCAGATGACAATTTACAGCGAGACGACACTTCGGCAGCACTTCGTTGCACAAACAGGAAAAGTTACATCTAATCTCGCTTTAAGGGGTATTTATAGCCACATGATTCCGTTTGAAAGTGTTCCAAGCGGAATTAAGATTCCAAGCGGAACTTAATTCCGCACGGAATTACATTCAAACACTTTCAAGCGGAATTAACCTCCCAAGCGGAAATACATGAAATCTCGAACTACGTGCCCAGATCTAACATTCTATGTACAAGACTCGATACAAGACGAAGTCGACAGACGCATGCACCAACAGACTCCCCCTCGAATGTTGACGAGTCTTAAGTGTCGAGTCTTCAACATCTTCAGTCTTTATCAGTCTTTGGGCTCTTTTGAAGTATCTAACATTGTAAATCATCCTCAAATCTCTCTTCTCTTCTCTGTCAGTACCAACAGACTCCTCTCGAACTCCTTTACCAGGATCTGAACTTGGCTATCAAGCCTTCTCATTCTCTTGATCAGATCTCTTGATTCCTTAAGTTCATCAGCATTATCAGCTAGCGTGAACTTTATCTCCAGAATCGTAACCTGGCTCAAATCTACTCAAGTATCTTCAGACTCTCCCTTTCGATATGCTAGACCACATTCTGGCTTTCACAGAATCAGGATCGTGACCTGGCTTTCTCTAAACTCAGGCTCCTCAGGATCGACTCACCCAACTCTTACTCAAACCTGCACACACTCTACCTCACAATAAATTTCACAAATTTAAACGTTTGACAAAATTATATATATATCTAAACTCCCCCTCAAATTAATCCTGAATGATTTTTCATTTTAAAGCTTCTGATGACCACTTGTAGGAACACACACACAAACTTCCCCTCACAAAATGTTCATCATGTTCAGCACTTGGAATTTAAAAAATCAGCTTTTCAACATCAGTTGTCAAAAATCTTTTTGGATTTTTCAAAATTTTATGCTAAAACACACTTAAAATCTTTTTGGATTTTTAAATAAAATGAAATGCAGTAAAGAAATATTTACATACAATCTTTTTGTGAGTTTGTGTAAGAGGATCATATCAGTTTTTGAGACAAATCACCAACATCGTTAAGCTTTAAACATTTTCAGTTCTAAACAATTCACCTAGATTGTCAGTATACAGATCCTCTTAAATTTTCACACAAAGTTCAGTTGTTTCGAGATACGATATTAATATTTTAGATACTTAAACTCATTCGTGTGTCCCACCACTTGAATATACTCCCGTATCCAGATCCCAATATTCAGTCTTACAGGTGAGTATACCTAGATGATATCTGTAAAGGGGTTAGATGCGAAACCGTGAGAGCTCCGGTCAGAACTTCCGTTCAGCAGTGAGATGACGGCTCGACTTTTGGTGTGTCCCCTTTAGAGGATCTTTTTTACAACAGCACATGATTAGCATTTTTCATTTTAAGTTCTAAACAATTCACCTAGATTGTCAGTATACTTGTCCACTTAAATTTTCACACAAAGTTCAACTGTTCCAAGATACGAGATTAATGTTTTAGAGACTTAAACCTATTCGTGTGTCCCACCACTTGAATATACTCCCGTATCCAGATCCCAATATTCAGTCTTACAGGTGAGTATACCTAGATGATATCTGTAAAGGGTTAAATGCGAAACCATGAGAGCTCAGGTCAGAACTTCCGTTCAGCAGAGAGATGACGGCTCGACTGTTGGTATGTTCCCTTTAGAGAATCTTTTCTTCAACAGCACATGATTAGCATTTTTCAATGTTTCATCATTTTTTGTACTGAGGGCGATGCTATATTTCAAGCAAATGCAAAGTATTATACTGGGACTAGGCCATTGCTTCCGCAAAATTAGAAGTCCCGGGATAATACCCCAGATATCACTGAGTATAAAGACCTAGTATCTCAGAAAGAGGGACCTTTCAAACAAGATTTCGGGGGTTACCCATATATCCAAGAAATGTTCCCCACGAGATAAGCAAGTTTGAAATTTAGGTTTATATCTCGAAAACAATTTACTAAATGTGCAAAAATCTACTGGCACATCCACAGTGAGATTGTTTATCACATTTTTGACTTTTCATATCTTTAGCATGTTGTGATAGTCCACTGATGTACTATCATTTCCTCTTTTTCACAACCAAACTCAATTTTTTGAATTTTATCATGTTTTTGGATTTTTCAATTTTCTAATGTTTTTGGATTTTCTGAAATTTCTTACTCCCCCTAAAATTCAGAAACATTTAAAGAAACTTGAAAACAAACCGTACAAGAAAATTGACAACTGTTGTGAATTGCTTCAAATCGCCATCCACTCGGCATAAACAATCAGAACTCCCCCTTACAACAAACTATTTTCCCATTAAGATTTCAAAACACTTAAGTTTGTTTTAATCAAAATGGTTTTTCCGGAAAATAAGTTTTGTTAAAACCACTTGTAGGTTCGGGAATCAATTCATCACCTTGTTTTCAACCACTTGTATGAGGATTACCTCAAGTTCAAATTAATGACATTGATTAATCACTTTGTAAGAACAACCTTCCTTATAACTTGTAAGAAATCAATTACAACTTAATGTCCCTGATTTACCACTTGTAGGTAAGCACAAACAAACCTGTTACAAAGAATGATGCCGATTCCTGCTACACTCTTAGCAACCTGGAAGCTCCGGCAAGTCACACTTAACCATTTTAAAAACATTTTAATAAAGATGCCGATTCATGCTCCGCGATTACCAACTTGTGAGCTCCGGCAAGTCAGGTTTTTAGTCAAAGAATATATCCACCCAAGCCTGACCAGCCTTGGGTGACACCGAGTTACCAACACTCGGTTTCTTACCTCCCATCTTCTTCTCATAGAACTCTTTAACCCCTTTGACTTTTCTGTCAATCATTTTACCAAAGATGTGCTTCACTTTGGGGTTAAAGGCCTTTTCAACATCAAAAACCTTTTTATCAGAATAAAATTGGTTTGAAATTTCAACTTTACCAATTTTCTTCTTAAAATTTTCAGCCCGAAGTGGTGGAAAATTCTCATCATCCACAGTCGGCACTGATTTTTCACATTTTTCCTCAACCTGTGGCTCCTCTGATTTTGTGGAATCAGATTCATCGACAGAAGATAGCTCCTCTGATTTTGATGAATCAGAATCATTGCTAGAACTATCATCAGAGTTCTTAACAACCCATTTTTGATTGTCACATTTAGCTCTTTTCTTATAAAACCTATTTGAACATTCACCAACCTCGAATTTTGAGTTTTTGAAAAGTTTAGTTCTCTCAATTGGTGGTTCAAACTCAATCACTTTCTCTTTTAGTTTAGAAACTCCCTGTTTTGATTGTATTGCCTTTGAACAATCTTTAGCAATATGACCACTTTTACCACATTTAAAAGAGGTTCTTGTTTCTTTCTTTTGCTTGGCTTCCTTCTTCATCTCATCTTGCTTCTTTGCAAGGAATTCTTTGTTCGACTGCTTTCTGAACAAATTTTCTTTTTCTTCTTCAGAAGATGCACCTGAAACAAAAAAAAATTTTGATTTAAAATCTTGAACATATTTTTCATTTTTATGATTTTCTGCTGGAATAAATCCTAAACCCTTCTTTTTGAAATTACCGTTATGGTTTGGTTTCTTTCGATAACCAGAACCAGAACTGTAACCTTTTATCTTGTTTTCTCTTTGTTGAACTCTTGAGGTGTATTTTTTAGGTTTATCAGTAAGATTTACATCTTTTATTTCAGAAATATTAATTTCTGTTAGTTTAAAAACCTTTTTGATCATTTCAGGTTTGACACCTCTTATTGGAAATTCCTCATCAGAATATAATTTTTCAGAATCATTCAAAGTGTATGCTACTTTAAACGTTTCGTCATCCAAATTAGATTTTGATAACATGAATTCTTTATTATAAACTCTTTTGCCCTGTTTGACGGTTTGACTCGGAGTGCTGGACTCAGACTTTGACTTCGACATAGACTCTGACTTTGACTCCTTGGTTTCATCATTATCTAACACATGATCCACCGCTTTCTTCATCAATTGAGATTGTTGATCAGTGTCAGACGATGTAAACGTGACATCAATATTTTCTGGCAGGTTAACTGATGACTCCGACTCCCACTGTAAGTTTGTTGCCTTTTTGACTCTTTCCGAATTTGGATTTCTCGGAGAATATCCATTTTCAAGCGGGGGTGGACACTTGTTGTAACTGACACCTTGTTTCTTACCAGATGTCTTTTCTTTAGCATCCTTCTTCTTTTCTTTCTTCTTTTCAGGAGTCTTTTCTTCAGAAACCTTCTGTTCTTCAGTTACTTCATCATCCTCAAATGCCTTCATGCCTTCAACAGTTGGATAAATCCTGTCAATGACATAAGAAGTACATGAGTAACTTTTCAACAAACGATTAACTCTTTCTGTTTCAATTCTTTGAGTTTCCAGCTTCTGTTCCAGAACAGCACACTTCTCGATGTAATTGTTCACAACTTTTTTCTTTATCATGAAAGCTCCTTGAAGTGTCTTCATTGTTGTAGCCTGTTCTTCGCTTGTATCACTGTACATATTCATGGCTTTGTTCAGCACATCGTAAGACTCCTTCAACCTATTCATGTTGTGAATCAAAGTACTGTTTTGTTTCTTTACAGCTTCACAATTTTCACAAATCACTGGATTCTTTCTTGCATCAGCTTCTTCATCTATCTTGAAAGCTGAACTTCTTTCACTTTTCTTCTGACCACCGGAACATCTTCATCATCACTGCTGACTGGTGTTTTGATCATCTTCTTTTTCTTTTTAGCTTTCTCATCTTCACTATCAGTTTCTGCCATCATTTTCAAATGCTTTTCCATCCTTCTTGCATAATAATCGGTACCATCATCACTATCTTCTTCAATTCGAGCAACAAAAGCTTTTTGAGTTGGAGTTTTGTTTGGATCATAATCATCCCAATTGAAGTTTTCCCAGCTAAAGCCTTCTGGCAACTTTTCATCATCTTGGTCTATCAAACAAGCTTTACCATCAGCTGAAACATATTTGTCCCAATTGAAATCTGTTGAAGCTTTTTGATCATCTTGATTCACCAGACAAGCTCTCTTGGATGATTCTTCAATCACTTTTCTACCATGTGCCACTTGTGGTTCTTGTTGTTGTTGAGCAACTTGATGATATATGGCCTTCCGGTAGTAATCATTGTTGTTGAATGGATTTTGAGCTCCACTTGCTTCGCGATTAGTGCACCCCCTCTTGAAGTGTCCTTTTTCCCTGCAACGAAAACAAGTAACTTTAGATTTATCAAATCCTAAAGTAGTAACATTAGCGTCACGTAAATCATCTCTTCCTGTGATCTGCTTAAATTTCTCAGCTCGTCTTAACACACTCGCTAAACACCATTTTTTATCCATCAATTCCATTTCTTCAGCATCTATCTGATCGTAATCCTCTTTTGTAAGCATTGGATTCCCGATCCTACCTGCAACAAAACTACCATAGGACTCTAACACAGTTCCCAACAAAGACATATGGCTTTTGGCAAGTTCCTCAGAATACTCCTGATCATTTTCCAGACTCAGTACAATGTTGCATTGTAACTTCTTGCCATTCTTTGTTGCTGAAATGTTTGGATCAAAAGACGGATATGATGAAAAACTTGTATTATTATTTGATCCTTTGGATGAACCTCCCGATGAACACTTTGCATTGAAAGCAGTTTCAACTTTTGGAGACAAATTGGTGGTTTTGTCATTCAACCCTGCTTTGTAAAAAAGCCCAATGTCTTGTTCACCATCGAAATCTTTCATTCTTGAGATCTTTCTCTGCTCCATCTCTTGAGCCTCAATCTTTTCAATAAACTTGCTCAGTGTTAGATTGCTAAAACCTTTCTTGTTTCTTAGCATCATGAGATAAGTGCCCCAAGTCTCGTATGGTAACGCATCTGCTAATTTCTCAATCAACTCCTCATTATCCTTATTAATGCTCACCCTTCTCATGTTTACCAACAAATTGCAGTATCTTTCGATTATCTGCTTTACGCTCTCATTTTTCAAACCACAAAATAGATCAAACTCCTTTTAAAGAAGCGATTTCTTGTTCTTGATCATCTCTTGACTACCAACAAACTTGGATCTTAAAGCTTTCCAAATCGAATAAGCACTTCCATTATGTTGCAATAAGACCAAGATGTCTTCTTTCACAGCTTGTTGTAATAGACTTAGCATCATTTTTTCATTCTTGTATTTCCTTTTATCATCAGCACTCATATCTTTGATAGCAATCTCCTCTTCTTCATCATTTGTCGGTCTAATGTATTTCGTCTCAATGCATTCCCAAGCATTCAAATAATTTGCTTTAACCCAGTTTTCAAAACGTCCTTCCCAACCTTTATACTCCTCGATGTTCATGAGCTTAGGTGGTTTTTGCATAGTCCCCGTTTCATTTTCCAACATTGTCTGCTGTGTAACAGTAATCGGGGTAGCAAAGGCGTTATAAAATTCCTCTTCCATGTTTTGGTTTTTCAAATTTCACAAAACAGTCCTGTTCATACGAAATTATCTTTCAAACGGAATCACTTTCAAGCGAAATTATCTCAGAAACGAAATTACCCTAATTTCGTTTGAAGACAACACTTTTTCACACGGAATTATAATTTCGTGCGAGATTGCCAAACGGAATTAAGATTTTCAAGCGGAATTACTAATTCCACGCGAAATTATCAAACGGAATTACCCAAATGAAGCGGAATTAGCTAATTCTATTTGAACACTCAAACGGAATTAACTTTCTGGAGCGGAATTAACCCTAATTTCGTGAGGAATTATGCTGATGTCATCCTCTCGAACTAAAAATTGTCAAATTGATCAAGATATTGGCCGAGTTTAGTTCTGAAACTTTCTAGGGTTTGTTAAAACACAAAAGCGCACATGATGTTTGAAAATCATGACATTTTGACTGTAAAATCAAGTTTAATTTGAAAAACAAGGTGTAGAAATCAGAATTTGTAGCTGAATTGGTATGAACTCTTCCTCCTGAGCTCTGATACCACTTGTAGGATCGTTTTCGGACCCGAACGAGTCGTTCAGAAGAGTTTATACTCAAAACGAAAGGCGGAAACAGTCGTAATGAGCTCAATTCAGCAAGATATACACTTTAACTGTCGATTTTATTGATCAGATGACAATTTACAGCGAGACGACACTTCGGCAGCACTTCGTTGCACAAACCAGAAAAGTTACATCTAATCTCGCTTGAAGAAGTATTTATAGCCACATGATTCCGTTTGAAAGTGTTCCAAGCGGAACTTAATTCCGTGCGGAATTACATTCAAACACTTTCAAGCGGAATTAACCTCCCAAGCGAAAATACATGAAATCTCGAGCTACGTGCCCAGATCTAACATTTTATGTACAAGGCTCGATACAAGACGAAGTCGACAGACGCATGCACTAACACTCATTTATGTTTCAATCTTTTTTCCAAATACTTTCTCATTCTTTCGTTTGTTTTTGTTGGATTCAATCTGCTTCATTTCCATGTGATATCTTACTTTCGTCCGAAACTTCCCTATTTCGTGTGAAACCTTAGTCTATCATGTCATAAACATCTAGTTTTGTGCACACTACATCTAATTGCATATAGGTTCTTCTAATCCATTGCATCTATATCCCTCCGGTAATCCTGGGTTTCTGTTGATTTCACAGACTTTTAATGGAACAAGGATTGGTTAATGGAAACAGGCAATCACAACCACTTATGAGAAAAAAAAACCATTGCTCTGTTGGCTTCAAGTATCTATTTCACATTATCATGCAGTGCTTATCAGGTAAATCAGGTTCTTGGAATGAAGTTACTCGGTCAACTCAATATATTTCCTATTCAATTTAACTGAGTATGCTTTTAAACTTTCAAATCAATTTTTTAAAGAACTAAAGTCAAACGTCACTTCTACAACAAAACTTTTAATGTATCTTAGGTTCATCATTGCAATCTTGCAACAAGAATTGCTTAATGAAGTTTACAAAAGGGGTGAAGTTATTTCCATCAAATCACTTTTAGCTCAAATTTTTACAAGGGAACAAGAAGCTGAGCTAGTGCAGGTCAAATCACTTTTAAACATGAGCAAACAAATGAACAAGAAGTTGAGCCAATGCAGAGCAATGACCTTGCACAGCTAGCAGTTGAGGCACACATTCTCATGAGCCCACTGCTCTTATTGAACAAAGGAGAAGCCTATCCCATAGGAACCCACAACAAAAACCACCAAAAAGAGGAAGAAGTCTTCTGCAAAGAAGTCTTCTAAGCCCTCTAAATCCAAATCCTTAGCCACCCCTCAAAAAGAGCAAAGAAAACACAGACTACGAAGAAGATAATGTCCTTGAGAGTCTGGCTGAAACGCTCTATCTAGCCTATTCACACAGTGGCGGACACACATAATATGCACCAACAGATTTCCCCTTGAACGTCACTGTCGAATCTTGATTTTTCAAATATGAGAACCGTGTTTCAATATTCTACAACTTCAATAAAGTGCTATGAATATCTTCAATTAATTCCCCCTTGGTTGATGATTCGGTTTGCATTATATCCAACATATTCCCCCTGAAATGAATCCACACTTCAGTTCTCTAATTGCACAGTTCCTAACCTCTTATGATTTGCTGAACTGCAATCTTCACGAATAATCACCAACTTGAAATAACACGATGTAGTATCTCCATTTCAACTTTCACAACATCCATGTTCGGTTTTTGATTTACCTCTTTAGCTCAATCTCTCTTACCTTTTTAGCTAAATCTATTAATCTTCAAAAACCTAAGCGACAATTGATATAAACTTCGAACACCACACTTGTAAACTTCAAATCTGTGAATACCCACAAAAATCTGAAATCCCGTCTTCCGTAAACAAGTTTATGCTCACCTTGAATGACTAATCAGTGTAAATGGTGATTTCCACAATCAACAAATCTTCATCGGATCACAAATCATCTGGTAACCCACTTTGATCTTCAAGGAATCTTCTTCCAATGATCAAATTCATATTCTTCCTCTTTAGTCATGATAGCAAATGTATCAACTTAATTAACAAACATCATCATTCCCCGGCGGTTAGTCCAGAAAACAACTCATCTGCTCAAAAATTAACCATTCTGACACTTTAGATTCTCACATAACTATCAGATAAATTTTTTAAAAGCTCTCTGATATCTATCGACAATACTGATGTATCCTCCTCTGAAGCTAATCCTACTAACCAGCTTGTACGAAGACAAGGACATCAATCTGATCACAAACTAATCTGAACTTCTAAAGATCACAGACAAACGAATCTGAGATACTTATGCATCACTAGTCAATTTTGAGTAGGAACCACCTGAATATTGTTGCATGTCTGAATTTTTGAAAATGCCTGAATTTCATTATTAATCCAATGAAATTTTTATTCTCCGTCATTTTTTCAAATTCTGACCTGTTTATCATTATCTCTGAATTTCCAAGTATTTCCCCATCCACTTGGCAAATTCTAACAACTCTTTTCTCTGAAAAACTCAAATATGTGATATTTTGCTTTACAAAGGACTATTTTTCATCAATGCAGATTTTTCATTAGGCCCATTAATAGTCACTTTATTAAATGATACATGTTATACACCGGTCTTCATGACTACCCCACTATCTTCAATACTCTATGATCTCATCATCTTAACCATTCTCTGTATCCTCCGACTGTGTCCCGAACAACCCGTATTTGTCATTAAAATCTCGAAAAAAATTTCTTTCACAAATTTTTTTCTAGGCACTCGTCTCGTCACCACGATCAAAAAATGCATTATTCTTTATTTTTTTTGCTCATGCGCGCATATGACACGTGCTTATGCGCGCGGATGACACAAACTCTTGATCTCTTTCATGCGGGTGACTCATGCTCGCGGATGAGCTCACGCGTTTGTTCTCATGCGCGCGTATGAGCTCATGCGTGAGGCTCATGCGGACGGATGAGGTCATGCGCTCCAACGCGCTGGATCCAATTTTTCGATCCAAAATCATTATTTCTTCGAATTTGACAATGATTCATCCACAGACAAGTCCGAAAATCAATTCTGATCAATCCTATGGCTTCAGTTTGACTTATCATCCGTGAATTGACCTTAAATTTTGATAATAACATGTTTGCACCTTCATTTTTACGTTTAAACCACAAAATCATGAGCATAGGTGATTGAACTGGCGATTAGTTCGATTGAATCAGTACCGTAGCTCTGATACCACTGTTAGAACATGTGACCATTATGTCCTACGCGTTTAAACGAAAGGTTTAGGCTCAAAGGGGTTTAACTAGGGGAGTATTTTTGTTGTTTTTTTATGGGAAGATAAAGAGAAAATAAAGTTGAAGAGGAAAAAGAGGGTTTAAAATCCTAATGCCTCCGTCATTTACTTACTTGGATTCGTTGGTAAGGACCGAGAATGTATTGTCTTGTCAAGTTCTAGATTTGTAAGAAGCATACGGCTATTCACACAAGAAACGAAAGATGAGCATTTAGTAAATATATGATTGAATGCTCGGTAAAGGCTCAAAACTCACATCTTTGTGGGAAAAGGGGTATAAGGATGAAATTATATACACAATCAAATTTTACAAAGAATTGTCATGCCATTTTTATAAATTTTTCTTGTATGGTTCTTTTTTATCATGGTGCTATCGGTTGTAAACTTTATAAAAACATGAAAATTTTAGAACTTGGTTTCTAACTTAAACTATAAACAAGACAAAACAAAGAAAACTTTTGAAAAAGAGTTGGGGTGTTTTAGCAGTTCCAAGTAGAGTTATGTGTAAAGCTTGATTTAGGACAAACAAATTCAAGTTATTGAGTTCCTCCCACCCCCACCCCTACCCCCACACTTAAATTACACATTGTCCTCAATGTGTCCCAAATAGGGGTTATTTTGATTAATGTGTAAGAGTGTGTAAAAATAACAATTTTTTTTTTTAAAAACAGACACATGACACGGTCCCGTGTCTGGGAGCCATGGCCCCGTGTTAAAAGTGCCAATACCAAATTTTTTCAGAAAGCAAACAGGGGGGGAGTTCCCACGGGACACGGCCCCATGTCAAGGTTCCAGAATGAAAAATGTTACAGCAGACTTGGGGCACGAGGGCGTGCTTACCTGACACGGCCCCGTGCTGCACTTACAGAATTGAAGATTTTTAGCCGAGAGTCGTCTGTGTTCATGCATCGGGTGCTGGGTCAATGTCCTTTGGCCTTCTCACCATCCTTCTGAGTGTATTTTATTCCTACTAAAAGAAAAACTCAAAAATAAAAGCTTAAAAGTTATACTAAAATTAAAACTACTTTAATATTGGATAGTCCATGAAATGCCTCCATGGCGCGCCACGTTTATAAGGGTCCTTGGCTAGACCCATTTTATCGGGTGGTTCTGGTTCATCTTCAATTAGGGGGTCGGCATTGCCAATTGGATATTTCATTGATTGATCAAGATCAACGTACCTTTTGCTGGCCCCTAATTTAAGTGGTAGGTTATTTTGCTTCCATTGGGTCAAGGCTTGATGGGATAAAAATGGTTGTCCCAATACGAGGGGGGCATCATCTAAGATGACAAAATCGGTTGGGACTACCTCTTAGCCTGTTTGAATTAAGACATTTCCAACCATCTCGTGGTATTAATCATTTTGTGATTTGAGAGAAAAATAGGAATTTTAAGAGGAGAAAAATCACTAGTACCCAATTTTCCGAAAATATAGTTAGGCATTATGTTAACGTAAAGATCTTTATCGATTAGCACATTACTAACAAAGACGTTTTGAAAAAAACATGGTACCAGTTTTATGTTCATTTCATGATATTCATCTTTTATTAGTGAGGTTTGATCATTTGTTAACGTGACGCTTACTAATTCTTTGATTTTAGTAGAAGTGTTCAATTCTTTTAAAAACTTAGCATGTGAAGAAACCAAACAATGATTTGCAAAAGATGGTTGTAAAACGTGAATTTCTGAAAAAGTTTGATCAATTTTAGAATTGTTAGTTTTAGAATTACCTTCTTGTTGATTTGGTTCATGCGTGAGGTTTTTCATTTTGCTCTTCTATTTTTACCTCTTCGATTATAACCTCTTTAGTGCAAATAGCCTCTTCTTTTTCTATAGATTTCTTAAGTAAGATTTCTAGATTTTTCATACTTTCTATGAGTCTTGCAGCTTCGTGGATGATTGTTGGTGGAGTGTTGTAATCTTCAAACGGATTGGTATCCCAAAAGCTTGACCTTGGGAGTTCCATCCTTGGTTCTTCATAAGTGGTGTATGAAGAACTTGGTGGGGTGTATGAGGTTGATGGTATAAAAAGGTCACAATATTGTACCGAATGGGATTTTTCGCAAATGGTACAATAAGGTTCCTCATAATCATCCTTTATATAGTAGGTGTAGTCTTCTGAGTAGTATTGTATTGGAAGATACCCAGAAGAACAACGAGCCTAGGGATAAAAACATAAATTAAAAATTTAACAGAAAGTTGAGCACGGCCCCGTGCTGAGTTGGCACGACCATGTGTTCAGTTCTGTATCTGGGCATTTTAAAAAGATTTTAGAAAATTTGCAGCACGAGGGCGTGTCCCAACAGCACGGCCCCATGTTAACCTACTGTAAAAAAGAAAAGATTTAAAAACGAGCGCGCAGTTTTGAAAAAAAGTGTTAGAATTTGATTAGGCCGTTAATTTTAAGCTTACTTAAAATCCTTGTGTCCCCGGCAACGACGCCAAAAACTTGACGTGCGTGCGGGTGTATATATATTTTTAGTTATATTTTTAGCTCTTTTTACTCGCCGATTTCAAGTTTTAAATTTATAAAACACGATATTCTACTATCACTCTACACACACGCTAGGGCAAGTATACCCATCGCGGACGTAGTATAGTGATGGCAAGATACCGAGGTCGTCCAAGGACACAAGAGCTTTAGGTACCGGCTTATTGTTAACGTCTAATCAAACCAACTTTTGAGAAAAGATTTTTAAACTAATAAAAAGATAAAAACAGAAAAAATAAAAATAACATAAAAATGATAAACAAGAAAGGATCACTTGGATCCAACTTATCTTTCATGTACCCTTTTGATGATTTCCGCACCTTAGGCATTTTAAGAGATTATCTTAGTTATAGTAGTAGGCCCCTCTTTTAGAGGTGACGTTGCCCTCAACCTAGTGGTTTGAGTCAGCAAGGGTACAATCCCACTAGGTAGGAACATTGAAAGATAATTAAGTAAGTTATTAATGCAAAGGTGGACCCCTCAACCCGTTGGTCTGAGTCAGCAGGCATACAGTCCTCGCGGGGTTGGTTTTTAATAGTAGTTTAAGAATAAGGGATTCAAGCTTTTTGCACACCTCCCGTGGTGGGTAATGCCCGCTCCGACTCGTGAGATGTTATTAGGCTTGAACCAGGTTCTCGTAGGATCTATACACTGAACGAGACATAGAATTACCCAAACCACCCTTCTAATCTACCTTTCAGGTTAATTAACATGCTTTATATAGACTGTAAAGACATGAACATGTTGAGTAAACGAACATATGAAGAGTATTTGAATAAATTCGCCTTCAATATAAAAAAAAACTAATTATTAAAATCATTAATACATACCCAATTAAAAAGTAGCCAAAGATTAGAAATCATAAAAGAAAATACATAAAAGAAAAGTCTTCACCAAGTGATGTAAGAATTTAGCTAAGCATGACCTTTGTTTGATAAAGATTTTTATGATAAATCTTGGATCCCGAGACTACACACACACTCTAAAGATGAAAAGATGGATGATGGTGTTGTAGTGGTGGTGGAGTGGTGGCAAGTGAGAGAGAAGCGGTTTGCCAAGGGATGAGTTGAAATGAAACCAAGCTTCCCTCTTTATAGCCGAAAACAGAACCTCAACACGGCCCCGTGCCCACCTGACACGGCCCCGTATTGGTCATTCTCTATCTTCTTCGTTAATTGCAGTGTCAGATCTTGTACTAACACGGCCCCGTGTTGAGTTGACACGACCCCGTACCCACTGTACTTGCTTGTATTATCCAAGATTCTGAAAATCTGGGAGTTGACCACGGCCCCGTGTTGACAGTCTGCTTCTGGGTGTCTTTTTCTAGAGTTGGGCACGACCCCGTGCTGAGGGAGGTACAGCCCCATGTCAGGGTGGCACAGCCCCATGTCAACCTTCTGACTTGTTATTTTTTGCCTTGGGGTGTGGATGGGGGCTCTGCAAGTTGTGTCAATCCTTCTTCATTGTATTTTATGTTGGTTTTTACTGTCTTTTTTCTTCTTTTGTTCTTTTAAGCTCTTTTAACCCTGTTTATTAAAAAGGAACAAAAACACAAGCTTTTTCCAACATTAGTACTAGAAATGGGTTGATTTTATGCCTCATTTGATGTAATTCATATGTTGTATTTTAAACGGCAAGAAAAGACGTGGAACGGGCTTTTGGTGTTTTAAAGTTAAAATGGGGTATACTTAATCGACCAACGCGTGCTATGAGCGTAAAAAAGATTAGGTATGTCGTATATACGTGTATTATTATACATAACATGTTTCTAAAAGACGACGGGAACGCGATTGCACCGATACACATTATGGATCCTCCAGTCGAGCTTCTTTTTGATGATACAGTTTTAGTCGAGCTCATTGATGATGATACGCATTAGAGACTAAAATATGATCTCGTGGAGCATCTTGGAGAACAAGATTTACCATTAGCGGATTCCGACGACGAATAGTTAATTAGTTTTAGTTTTAAAATATCTTTTTATATTTTAATGTCATTTTATCTATTTTATTTTAACGTGTTGTCTTGTTATTATATTAATATAATTTTATTTATTTTAATTTAATGTAATGACGTTTTTTTAATTAAATGTAATTTTATTTTTTTTAAATATGTTTTATTTATTAATGCCTATACACCAATTCAGGAGGAAACCCAATAAATATGGAAAAACCCCACTTGTGGGAATCGGACCTATGATTTATTGGTTTCAAAGTCTTATCTCAACCTAAGATACCACTAGACTATAAAGACTTGGGCCATAACTATCTATTCTATAGTAAAAAGTCTAGTAATTATCTTCATCAACCCATCTTTTTCCTTTTTTTTTTCTCATTACTTCTCATAATTAGCTTTTCTAAAGTCTAGTTAACGATTTTTTTATCCTTTTTAAATTTAGTCATTAACTTCTAGTTTCTAAATATAAATCTTTAAAATTTATGTAATTTCACATCAAATTAGAAATTCAGATTTCGCTCCCCTTACTTACTTTTTAGACCCCTTCTTGAAAAATTAAATTAAAACGTGTCATATTCTTCCCTTATATATTTTTAAAGATTAAAAATAGTTTGTAACCATAAACCAAACGTTTGGTTTGGGTTTATGCGATCGGTTTTGAGTAAAAACCGAAACCAAATTGTTTGGTGTGGTTTCAAATTTTCGAAGCCAACCGATCATAAATTAAAAGAAAAACCGTATGCAAAACCAAAACGATGACCACTTTGGGTATCGTGAACGTTCATCTATGTGTGTTTCATTTATGCTTGTTAATATTCATTTACATTTCTTTGTAGTTTCCCTGAATAGTTCTTTTAGAATATTAACGAACGAACACGTTCATTTTCTAAACGAACGATGATGAACACGTTAATTAACCATTTTGTTTACTAACAAAAGATGCGAAAAATATTAAAAACTCTATAAATATATCCCTTTCTAAAAAATTAAAACAATATTTCGAAAAAAAGGTAATTTTCTAAATAAGAAGAATAAACGTCATTTAAAAATTAAAAAAACAAAAATATGTTTAGAATGTATAAAATAAATCGTTAAAGAAAGTTACGTAAATAATAAAATACGTTTTAAAAAACAAGGCAAAAGATCAAATACAAATAATTTTAGAATGTATAAAATACGTTTTTAGGTTTTTTTTTTTTTTTTTTTTGGGGGGGGGGGGGGTTAGGTTTTTTTAGGTTTTTGGGGGTGGGGGGGGGGGTTAGGTTTTTTTTTAGGTTTTTGGGGGTGGGGGGGGTTAGGTTTTTTTAGGTTTTTTTTTTGGGGGGGGGGGGGGTTAGGTTTTTTTTTGTTTTGGGGGGGGGGGGGGGGGGTTTAGGTTTTTTTTGGGGGTGGGGGGAGTGGTTAGGTTTTTTTAGGTATATTTGTAGAGTAACTTTGATAGTTATTGATAATTACAAAAATGCCACCTTGTCTTTTTGAGTTTTCCTTCAATTTGTATGTTTAGTATGTTAAAATTATTTGTAAAAGAACTTTACCCTAAAAAACAATACTAAAAGAAAAAAAACAAAGAGATTTGAATTGTATTAACATGAAACTTTAAGAGAATGGTACGTTTCGTAAAACTTAAAGAAAGGAGGGTCCGTTTAACAGCCTCGTAAATGAAGCAATCATCGATGATGCTGGATCAAAAAAGATTAACCGACAAAACTTACAATCTCGGGCCCATGGAAGCAAATCTTTAACATCTCTTCCAGGTTATTTGGGCGAAAGGTTATTTGGGCAATTCACTATAACTCCAGGTCGTGGAATCCGATACCGGCAAAACTTACAATCTCGGGCCCATGGAAGCAAATCTTTAACATCTCTTCCAGGTTGTCGTCTCTAGGTGTAAATATTGAAACCGCAATTAAAGGGTGTGTTTGAGGCGGGGCAGAAGTCGCGTTTTGGCTGGACGTATGGGCTGCTCCGGAGCCGTTTCAGGTCCTTTTTCCATCTTTGTTCCAGTTGGAAGTAGATAAAGGGAGTTTGGTGGCGGATAAGTTTAGGCCAGGCTCAATCGGCAGTCCGTGGGTTTGGAGATGGAAAAGGGGTTGGCTGAATACGGATGAACTCACAGAATTTCAACAACTTAATAACCTGCTGCAACATATCACGGTGACGTCTGGGCCGGATAGCTGGTTATGGAGCTTGGATTCTACGGGGCAGTTTAAAGTTAGTAGTCTCAGAAGGAAGTTGGTCGAATTAAACTATGTAAAACCTGACTATGTGGTTGACTGGAATAACTGGGTTCCGAAAAAGGTTGGTTTGGTGGCTTGGCGGGCTGAAAAGGAGCGACTACCAACAAGAACAGCCCTTCATAGGAGGGGTATTTCAATCCAAAACTTGGAATGTCTCATGTGCAGAGAATATGATGAATCATGCGATCACCTATTCGTCTCTTGCGGGTTCGCTCAAGTTGTTTGGCAGGTGGTATGTCAATGGTGCAAAACACAGCAACTAATAGCCTTCAGGTTACAAGATATTCTGGACGCTTACAAGAGGTTCGGGGGTTCGACTGAGAAAAAGAAGGCTTTTCATGCGGTCTGTCTTGTGTCATTATGGAGCATCTGGAACCTTAGGAACGAGTTGATGTTTACCGGTAAATCGAAGACAATCTCGGCTGTGGTGGAGGAGATTAAGCTGAAGAGTTTTGGCTGGGTAAAGCATCGGTCCAAGGAAGCAACGATGACTTGGGAGAAATGGCAATCATTTGATGTTTTTTGATGTTTTGTGATTTTCTGTCATTCTAAGCTTGGTTTCGTGGTTTTTTTATGGTGGTCATGACGATCTTGTAATTTTGGTGTTAGCCGCTGGCTAAATGGAATAAAAGTTTTTGTTGGCCGTTCAAAAAAAAAAAAGATTAACCGACATGGAGTTGACTTTGGGATCCTTCAATTATTTACACGACAGCTGGTAGACTAACCCACACTGGATCCTTCAATTATTCACACGACAGCTGGTAGACTGACCGACACGAAGTTGACTTTGGGATCCTTCAATATCTCTCATCTTGTGTTGGTTCTTTACAGATCTCTTGTCAAGCTGTGAACTGCTTCATTTCATTTCATTTTTTTTAATTATTACTTGATCCACGAATATGGATGCTTTCTTGCAGCAGTTTCAACATCTTCAAATCCAACATCAAGATATAACATCAGCCACCGACAACTTCAACGATGATAATTGTATTGGACGTGGTGGTTTCGGGAAAGTTTATAAAGGAGAACTGTCTCACTCTAAGGGACGAAGCACGGTTGCTATCAAGCGTCTGGATCCGAGGCATGGACAAGGTATACCTGAGTTCTTGAAAGAGATCACAACGCTTTCCCGTTACACCCATGAAAATCTCATCTGTCTTCTGGGATTTTGTTACCAAGGGGATGAGATGATCCTGGTATACGAGCACGCATCTCGTGGAAGCCTCGATCACTACTTAAATAACGCTCATCTTACGTGGTTACAGCGTCTTAAGATATGCCTCGATGCAGCAGAGGGATTAAGTTACCTTCATAATCCAAGGGAGACACACCAAAGACTTATCCACTGTGATGTAAAAAGCGCTACTTGATGACCAGTGGAATGGTAAACTTGCTGATCTCGGGCTATCAATAATGGGCCCCGCTAATGAGCAGCAGTCGGTTATTGTCACCGTTGCATCAGGTACCCCTGGGTACTGTGATCCGCAGTATGCGATGACGCACACCCTAACAAAAGAGTCAGACGTATACTCTTTCGGTGTGGTCTTATTTGAAGTTTTATGTGGGAGGTTATGTTGTACATATAGCAATGGTCGTGTTCAGCAGAATTTAGTGCGCACGTGGATTAAAAGCTATGAAGAGAAGAAGTTAAATGATGTCATCTTTAAAGATACGGCCATTCTACCCTTGGATCAGAGCGCTTTAGAAATATTTTCTGACATTGCGTATCGATGTTTGAAGGAATCTCGTGAAGATCGGCCAAGGATGGCTGAGGTTGTGTCAGAACTTGAGACTGCAATAGGATATCAGAAGGTACATTATGTTTGTAGGATGTTAAATTATATTTGTAGGATGTTAGCTTATTTGGGAATTTCACTCTAAACACCAAAGAAATAAGATTGCGGAATTAATTAAAATTGAAATACACCAACGAATTGAAACGAAAATGTTTGCAGACGTCGTGTCTAGCTGTGCACTTGCAATTGCTTTCCCACCCTTGATTTGTATAATAACTATTATCTGATCCCCAAATATGTTGGTATTCTGGCAGCAATTTCAAGATCTTACAATCCCGCTGGAAGAGATAACATTAGCCACCAACCACTTCAATGTTGAGAAGAACTATATTGGAGGTGGTGCTTTTGGGAAGGTTTATAGAGGAGAAGTGTCTCTCTGTAAGGACCGAAGCATGACTGCTATTAAGCGTATTGATCCGAAGTATGGACAAGGAATCCCTAAGTTCTTGAAAGAGATCATGACTCTTTCCTGTTACAGGCATGAGAATATTGTCTCTCTTCTGGGATTTTGTTACCAAGGGGATGAGATGATCCTTGTGTATGAGCATGTGTCTCGTGGAAGCCTTGACCGCTATTTGGACTCCCCTCATCTCACGTGGTCACGTCGTCTCAAGATATGTTTGGATGCCGCAAAGGGGCTAAGGTACCTTCATGATCAAAGGGAGACACACCAAAGACTTATCCACTATGGTGTAAAAAGTGCCAACATCCTACTTGATGACCAATGGAATGCTAAAGTATCTGACGTTGGATTATCAATAATGGACCCCGCTGATGAGCAGAACTCTGTTATTGTCACAGTCGCAGAAGGTACCCCTGGGTACTGTGATCCACAGTACGCGATGACACACACCCTAACGAAAAAGTCGGATGTATACTCTTTTGGTGTGGTCTTATTTGAAGTTTTATGCGGGAGATTATGCTATACGCTTGATAGCGAGGATCATGTTAAGGAGATCTTAATGACCACGTGGATTAAGAGATATGAACAAAACAAGTTAAATGATATCATCTTCAAATATCCGACCATTCAACCATTGAACCAGAGTACTTTAGAAATATTTTCAGACATTGCGTATCAATGTTTCAAGGAATCTGGTGATGATCGGCCAAAGATGGTTGAGGTTGTGGCAGTACTTGAGAGAAGTCTAGATTTACTCAGTTATCAAGAGTTTATGGGTGAATGGAACAAAACAAACAATGTCCTCTGAACTGCAGATCTGACGTTGAACCGATGAAGTTTCAGTCCAAAGGGATCCTCCTTAACGGCGGCAAAACGGTAATTAGCTTCTATGTCTATATTATAGAATATCACATGTAACTTTTAACATGCACGATCTAACTTGTACTTGTTTAATGGGAGTACAGTGGTTTTCATTAAATAAGAAGGGAGAACATTGTGAGATGATATCTATTGCAGAATGTTTGGGTTCAGATGTCAAGAGTCACAGATTCTCATCTCAATATAATTCAAGGTGAGTTTTCCTGTTTCTAGCTTTTAATTTGAGAGTATTTGACAAGTACTTGCCACCTACAATGTATCATTCTGATGAAACAATGGTTAACCGGGCATGGTTAACTCACTGGTCTCGTCAAGAAGGGTTAATCCCTTCCTCTCGAGGATCGCTGGCTGGATCACCGGTGGGTTGATCTCCTGCACAAGGAAACAAACCGTGACTCGTAACAAGGAGGATGGGGTGGGGGATGCTCCTTGTTACCACTCTCCGGCGTGAGAATCAGTAGTTTGCTTGGGAAGCAAAGTAAGATAGTAGTAGTAGTGAGAGAGTTGTGAAGAGATACCTCAAACCTGGTTTGGGGTTGGTATTTATAGCCGAGGAGTGAAGGAGGAGGTGGAAGGATAGACTGACGGCATGCTGCACCTTTGCAGGTGTGTCAGACATGTCGGCCGGGGAGACGACGCCACGTCAGTCTGTCGCTTACGTAGACCTGACAGGTGACTGCCGTTGGTTCCACTTGCACCGTGGTGTCAGTCCCACTTGTTGAGCATATAGGATGCGGTGCTAGCCGCATCGCTGCCTGCGGTAACATCTGATGTTATCGCGTCTCTTGCTTGTGATCAAGAAATACGCAAGATGCGGTGTTGGCCGCATCATCGCCTGTGGTGACTGTTGCTGTTATCCAGCTTCCTTGTATTGATAGAAGTGTTCACTGGACGCGGTGCGAGGCCGCATCGCTGTGAATACTTCCGTTTTCATACATCAGATGTGATGCTATGTCGCATCACTCTACCGTTCTCATGTTCCATGTAAGTCCTCCTTCATCACTAGATAGATTGGATTCAACCCTTGTGTCGACGCGTTCTCGCATGGGCACAAGTAGGTTGTTAGCTGGTGGGGGTTTTGATAAGGGTAATGGTCACTCGCGGTCGATGCTGACGCGAGATCTGGGACCATACCCCTTCAAGTCCCCCCAGTCTAGTGTTGCTGCCACATATAAGTTGTATGTGGGAGGAGTACTGGACTATGGTGTTTAGAAGGTAGTTTGGAGTCTGGAGGAGATCCTAGACCATGTGGATGGTCTTTTCTGTTTGTAAATCAAGCTGGAGGTCTGGAAGGGTCATTTGACGCCTCTTCCGTACCGGTGAAAATGTTTCGTCTGATGCGAAATTCTCAGCCTTTGGCTGGTTGCCACCTGTTGGTGTGCCGAACCAACTGTAGGAATTAGTTGGAGGAAGTGTACAAACTTCGAACCAATCTTTGAGATGGTGGTTGAAGGTGTGCACAAACTTCGAACCAACCTTTGAAGTGGTGAATGAAGAAGAGAGCATGTTGTTCCCATGATTGGATATCTAATGATGATTCCTTTCGTGGGTGTTCATGTTCTTCCCATTAGCTCTCAAGTAACCGCACGTCCTTTGCGGTTACCTCGTTGCTTGACATTGTTGGCCACGGTTGTGGGAACAACGTTGGGCACTTACG
Organism: Helianthus annuus; assembly: GCF_002127325.2. Classification (NCBI taxonomy): domain Eukaryota; kingdom Viridiplantae; phylum Streptophyta; class Magnoliopsida; order Asterales; family Asteraceae; genus Helianthus; species Helianthus annuus. The sequence continues at coordinate 18,503,120 of NC_035447.2, read as the reverse complement.
TCATTGTTGGCCATGTTTGGTCGAACAATGTGATTCTGGATAACGGTCAAATAAACATGATCATAGGCATGGTAATGCCTATCATTGTTTATTCTACCCAACGTACAAGTAGGGTAACAAAGTCATAAGCAGACTTGTTACCGCTTGTTCGATCGCTTGTTGTTCGACAAGGGCTCGTATGATCATTGGGGATCTTGTCCGCATCTCTTCCTTAGGCACCTTCCTTCACGCTCCAATACCGAGGAGTTTTTCCTTGAAGTAGTTTCGTTCCTCGATGTGGAGTTAGTTGTGGCTCTTCCGTAACAACCATTTGCGGAAGCTATGGTTATGTCCGCAGCGACTCATGAGTGTCTGCGGTTTTGCATTCCCATATTCGCTCGAAACGGGTGTGTTATTCGGATGTGGATCTTGAAGGTTCAGGAGTCAGGGTTGCTGATGTGCGCGCGCATACATTCCCTTCCTTCTTCTTGTTAAAGAAGGGGTTCATGCACCCTCTGTGGTTGTGAACCGGACAGGAGGGATTTGAAGCTTGAAGAGAATGAAGGCAATGCGGTTACCTGTATCTGAGATGCGGTTCAGTCCAAAGAACAACGCTGGTTCTGAGTATCTGACACACCTGAACGGGCTCGTGTGTGTCATTTCCGCATATTCCACGTGTGCTCGTGGATAGTGCGGAAAGGTCTTATACCCCCTTATAGTGTGGAGATATATATTTCTGCCTATTTTTAGGGGTATGTAAAAAAAAACGATATGCGGTATGGGTTATGGTGCGGGAATCAGAGAAACCGCATACCGCTTGTAATTGGATAAGGTAGTCGCTTTTTTTTACATACGTAGCTGAGCGCACGTGTGAGTTGGTGGAAGTTGGTGAGATCTTTCTGGCATGTGCTGAAATGAAAGGACGTTTGCACTGCCCGAGGCATTAAATGCACTGTAGCAAAGAGTGTAAACGTCTCTTATGTCAGGCGCGTGGGCGGCCACGCGCGCGTGATAACCGTCAGTGAAAACGGCGCTTGACACGTGGTGTCGCGCAATTCGTTCTTTTTGAACGTGATGATTCGTTTTCTCCCTCCGCATTAATTGCGATGGGTATATAAGGGGAAACCGTTCGTGGTTTCCCCTCAATTGTTCGAAATTTCAAAAATTTGCCGGTGAGAGAACATTTCTTTGTCTTCTCCGACGATATTTCTTGAACTTCCGGTGAGGTTGAGTTTAGTGTTTCTACTCACGTTCTTTCGTTTCTTCGACATTTCTGATGGCTGAACCATCAAGTCCATATAATGTGGAGGGTGAGAACCCTGAACAGCCGGTCGTAGCGGCTGATGAAGACGAAGATGATGATGTTGATGTTCCCGGTGGTGGGTTACCGGTGTTGAAGTGGTCGAGGGGTGGTTTCAAAACCCTAATAACCACCGTTCAGATGGCCGACGAGTGGGATGCTACTTACCCACAAGAGGGGGATACCGGTGCCGATGCTCCGGCCGGTTATATTACTTTGTGGGCTGATTTTTTCAACGACGGCAACCTTAGGTTGCCGGTGACGGTGTTCGTTGCAGAGGTGTTGGAGTATTATCATCTCCATATCTCCCAACTTAGTCCCTTTGGAATGTTCCGAATCAGGAACTTTGAATATACATTCCGTGCCCATGGTTTGCCCATTACTGTTGAAAATTTCCGGCGATTCTACCAGTTGACGGTGAACACTGGTTTTTTCTCGTTTACTCAACGACATGGGAGCTTGAAGTTGATGACGCCTCCTAAGGGTGTGACAGGCTGGAAGAAGAAATTCTTCTATGTTAAAGCCTGTGCGGTCTATGCCAGCATGTCTTTCAGGAATGTCAATGTTGGAGTTTCTGATGAAGATATTCCTGTTGCCACCGCAAAGACTGTGGATTGGTTCTCTAGGCTGCGGCCTATTGAACTCAAGAAGTTGGATAACAATCAGCTGTGGGTGTTGCGGGTGATGCTCACTAGACCGGATAGGAAGGCAAGGCCCGTTTTGCGGGAAAAGAGTGGTGGTAAGTTTGTTACTCTTTGTTGTTTTCCTTACTTCCTAATCCTTGTAGTAATCTGCATGCATGTGTTGTATCAGTGGATGCGGTTGGCTTGTGGAGAATGTTCGAGCCCGATTTCGAGGGTCGGGTTGAGCTTATTGCGGTTGAGCTGAAGAAAGGCTTCAACCTAGAAATTCTTAGCAACTTCCGCGTGCCGACGCGCGCAATGCTGGATGCCCCTGTGCCGGGAGACGCAAGAGGTATTTCGTAAGTTGCATCTGTTTTTCTAGTTTATCTTTTTAACTGGTTTTCTTGATTGTTTCAATGCAGCTATCCTTGCGGATTTGGGGAAGTTTGAGAAGCGCATCCCCAAAAAGCATGCGGAGAAGAAACCGGTGAAGAAAACCACGCGGGGTCGTGGCAAGGGGAAGGCTGAAGGCTCAGTTGCCCCTTCTTCAGTGTCTGAAGCCGCAGGTACCTATCGATCTTGTTATCGTGGATATACCGATTACGTGGTAGTATCTGACACCCTTGAGGGTTTGGGTGTTATAGGTAGTGGTGCGGCTGCGGGTGGAACTGCTGCGGGTCCCCCCGTTGTTGGTGAGAAAAGAGAACCAGAGCAGAAGGTTGCTTGTGGTGGTGAACCAAAGCGTGGGGACTGCAGTCCAAAAGGGCGGCTCCGGCGCAAAAGAAACCTGCGGTTGCTGCTGGTAAGTATATCTTTTTTCATTGTTTCGTATGTACAATGTGTTTGGATTAACAATTGTTGCTCTTTGCGTTGCAGAATCCCAAGATGCAGGGTTGTCTTTTTTTGACTTCCCTTTGTCTCCCTCGCATACCGCTGCTGCGGGTGCGGGGGTGCCGAAGGAGCCTGTTGTGCCCAAGGAGCCTACGGCTCCTTTTGTTGGGCCGGTTCGCGATCCCACCGTGGAGAAGACGGTGGAAAAGACTGCTGCCCATATTTTCGATACTGTAGATTCCTCTGACAATCTGATCTCTCCTAATGAGGGTGATGGATTGGACTTGAGGTTTTCAGATGCTGGTAAGCAGAAGTCTGATGCTGAGGTGCGGCAGCATGATGCGGAGCCGCCTAAATCTTCTGCTGAGGAGAGGCTGCTGGTTCTACTTCTGGTGGTGCGGGTTCCGATGAGTCTCCCATTCAGCCTGGGGAGTCTGAATTGGAGTACTATTACCGCACCTACACGCAGGATCGCGGTACCGCGTATCATCGACCCCCCTGGACTGTTATGCAGGGGGATGATGTTTCTAACGATCCTTCCGCGTGTAGGGAGATTCTGGGTGGTTTGGGTACCCCCTTTGAAGTTGAACGCGCCCGTGCCGCGCCTCGTGAGCTGCGCATCAACCATCTCTCTTCAATGTTAGTAGGAACTTCCATTGTGGCGAATGCCATTTTGGAAGATTACAAGGTGCTGGGTCGCCGCGAGAAAGAAGCTGCGCGCTTGCGGGCGGAAGCAGAGGAGTTGGTCAAGGCTGCTCGTGCGGGTGCGGAGCAGCTTGAGAAGGATAGAGCTGCTTTTGAGAAGCAGAAACAGACCTCGGAGTGGGCTGCCACTGCTCAGTTGAAACAGGTTCGTACTCTTGCCAAACTTCTTTCTGATGAACGCAAGAGTTGGAATGAAAAGTTTTCCAATGAGCGCAAGAAGTGGAATGAATCTTGGGCTAAGCAGAATGACAATCTGTTTCGTGCTCGTCAGGAGTTAACGAATGCCAAGGCAGCGAACGCTGCTTTGGTCAAAGAAAAGGCTGCAGCTGAGGCAGTGGCGGTTAAGGCTCAACAAGCAGAGGCCCTGGCTGTTAAGGCGCTGGAAAAGGCCAAGGAAACGGGGGCCCGTACTGCGAAGGCCCTTGATGAGGCCAAAGAGAGGGAGGGCCGCTCCTCTAAGGCTCTTGAAGAGGCGAATGCTGAGCGCACTCGTTTGAATAAAGTTGTTGCCAGCCTTCAGGTATGATTCGTTACTTCTGTTTGTATATTTCTCTGCCTTTTGAGAATGTTTATTGAGTAAACTGTTTTCTGCTATTTGAAAGGCTGAAGTTCAGGCCCGGGAGGTCGCGGTCACTGACCTCACAGCCCGCATGACTGCAGCGGAAGAGCGGGCCAATGTTGCCGTTGAGGCCAGAGATGCTCTGACCTCTTCGTTTAACTAACTGGAGGCTGACCGTGAGTGGATGCGGAGTCACGGTATCGCGCGTGTAAGTATCCCTTGCCTTTATATTTGCTTGGATTAGTATCCGAGTCTTATCATCCTTTTATTGCAGATTGTTCAGGCTATCATGGATGCACCTGAGACCGCAACTGGTTTGGACCTGGTTAAGGAGCGTGCCCGCGATGCCGGTTTTAAAGCTGGTTATAACCGCTGCATTTCCCATATGAACGTCATGTCTATAGGCGGTGTTATCGAAGAGCGATCCGGCTTTCGTGACGTGGATACCGAAGGTCGCCTGAACGCGGCCGTAGCCTCCTTTTATGATACGTCTCTCTCTTGTGTGGAGAAGTTGGACGACTGTTTAGAGGCTGCAGACTACGTTGACCGGCTGCGGATGCTGTATGCCGATGCGGAAGAGGAAGATCCCGCTGGTGGTGCTGGAGATGGTGCGGGAGCCAGCGGTACAAAATAGGGTTTAGGTTGGCTAATGTGCCCCATTTTTGCTTTACTCTTGTATATGATAGGAACTTTATGTAAGTCCCTTAAGCATCGCGTGGGTGCTTGAATTTTTTGAATATAAAGTTTATTTGTTCAATTTGTACAAGTGTTTTTAATTCTTGCATGTTTGAACGTATGTATGCGGAACTTTACCCATTTGTGAATGGGGTCAAGTATATTCCATACCTTTGTCGTATGAGTACGCGTCAATTCCGTTATTTACCCCGTTAGGGTTTTAGAATTGCGTAAGCTTTGTAAAAACTTATATAATCGGAACTCTACCCATTTGTGAATGGGGTCAAGTATACTCCATACCTTTGTCGTATGAGTACGCGTCAATTCCATTGTTTGCCTTTTTGGGCTCAGGAATTGTGTTAGTGTTAACAAAAACTTGTTTATCCGGCCGGATAAATATGCAAGTCTTTTTGCCTTTTGCTGGCCTATTACAATATTTGTTTGTGGTTACCACTTTGTATGGGTATCGCGAATGAAAATTTTACCAATCTGTTTTTGGGATACCGCAAAGTGGACACGCATTTGTAATAGTAGTAACAAACAATAATGTATAAAATTGCTTATTTATTTATTTGCCAATGGCCTGCGGCCCGATATGTTACATAGAAAATGTAGGAACATGGCTTACATATAACAGCGTCGAAGCTGTTGTGCGTTCCATGTTCGTGCGATAGATTCGCCTTCTAATGTTTGTAATTTGTATGCGCCTTTCCCTAAGACCTCTTTGATGAGGTAGGGTCCTTCCCACTTGGGGGCAAGTTTGCCTGGGCGCTCAGCATTAGATGCTTCGTTATCGCGTAGGACGTAGTCTCCTGGATTGAAAGTACAAACGCGGACGCGCGTGTTGTAGTACTTTTCAAGTTTGGATTTATATTTGGCCTCGTTGATGGCAGCGTTTTCGCGCCTTTCTTCCAAGAGGTCCAAATCGATCCTGCGTTCCGTGATGTTGTCTAGTTTTTCAATAGCCAACATTCTAGGAGAGGGGAGACCTACTTCCGCGGGGATCACCGCTTCTGAACCGTAGACTAGGCTAAAGGGTGTTTCCCCATTGCTTGTTTTTGGGCTTGTACGGTGAGCCCGTAAGATACTTGGGAGTTCATCGACCCAGCCACGCCTGGCCGTTCCCAACCGTGCTTTGATGCCTTCGAGTATACTTTTATTGATACTCTCGACTTGGCCATTCCCTTGCGGGTGTGCTACTGATGAGAATATGTGCTCAACATGTAGTTCTTCTAGCCATTTTTGGAATTAGTCGGCAGCGAAGTTGGTGCCGTTATCGGTGACAATGCACATTGGTAAACCGAAACGGCAGATGATGTGTTCCCAAATGAATTTTCTTGTTATCATAGCAGTGGTTGAGGCGAGCGGTTTTGCTTCTACCCATTTTGTGAAGTAATCGACCGCTACTATGATAAATTTGACCGCACCCGGGGCGTCAGGGAAAGGTCCCACAACGTCAATTGCCCATTTCTGAAAGGGCCATGCGGTTGTGACGGGGACTAAGTTGTTCTTTGGCCGCAAAGTTTTTGGAGCATTACGTTGACAGTCGATGCATTTGCGCAACTCTTTGACGGCGTCCAGGTGCATGCCTGGCCAGTAATATCCGGCATTCATGATTTTGGCCACTACCATGCGTGGTCCGGCATGTATGCCACATATGCCCTCGTGTATCTCTCGGATGAGGTATGTGGCATCCTGCGGGTTGACACATCGCAGGAGTGGCCCTAGGTATGATTTTCGGTATAAGATATCGTCTCCCATTTGATAGTGGCACGCTTTATGTTGTAACTTGCGTGCCTCTGATTTGCTTTCGGGAGTCACACCTGATTGCAGATATGCGATAATAGGTGTCATCCATGATGTTGTACCGTATTGAATGACGTTGACTTGGCGCAGGGGTACCGAAGGATTTTGCAGAATTTCGATGCGTATCTCCTTTGCCAAGTGCTGGAAGCTGGTGGATGCGAGTTTTGATAGTGCATCCGCGGACTTATTTTCACTTCGGTTAATATGTCGGATATTGAACGAAGCGAATTTCGATGTTAGTTGCAGGGCTTGCTCGAGGTAGAGGATCATGATATCCCCCTTTGCGGCATAGTCGCCGCGTATCTGTCCTGCAACTAACAAAGAGTCGACGTGTGCTTCCAGATGCTGCACGCCGAGTTTGACCGCTAAACGTAGTCCTGCCAGTAGGGCTTCATATTCGGCCTCGTTATTTGTGCTTTTGAAATCGAGGCGGATGGCATATGTAAGTTCTTGGCCATCAGGGCTGACGAGTCGCAGACCTGCGCCCGCACCTTCCTCGTTGGAGGCACCGTCGGTAAATAGTGCCCAAGTTTCTGAGGAAGATGGCGTTGGTACAGGGTTTTGTGCTTGTTCGCATTCTTGGATGCGATTCACCGGTACTTCGGCAGTGAAATCAGCTAAGATTTGGCCTTTTATCACGGGGCGCGGTTTGTAGTTCAGCGTGTGCGCGCCCAGCTCTATTGCCCATTTTGCTAATCTCACAGAAATGTCAGGTTTGGATAGGATCGGGCCGATCCTGTAATTGGTTAGCACCGTGATGACATGGTTCGCGAAGTAGCGTCGCAACCTTCTTGATGCGTGCACTAGTGCTAATAACAATTTTTCCATTATTGAGTACCTTGTTTCTGGGTCGTTGAGCATCTTGCTGATGTAATAGATGGGTGTTTGAACCCCCTCCCGCTCCACTATCAATACCGCGCCTACCGCGTTGTCCGTGGCAGATAGGTATAATATGAGTGGCTCATCCTTGCGTGGTGCGGTTAAGGTTGGGAGTTGTATCAAACACTCCTTCATTTCCCGGAAAGCGTTTTCAGCCTCTGCGGTCCACTGGAATTGTTCCTTCTTTAAACAGTTCCGCGGGGTCTTGATGAAAGGATAAGACTTAGCTGCATGGTTGGCTAAGAATCTGTTGAGTGCCGCTAGCCTGCCGGCTAGTCGTTGCATATCTTTCATTGATGAAGGCGATGGCATGCGCTCGATCGCCTGAACTTTCTCCGGGTTTACCTTGAATCCATCTTTAGTCACGATGAACCCAAGGAATTTGCCTTCTTCCATTCCAAACGAGCATTTCCCTGGATTGAGCTTTATGTTAACGCTTCGCAGAGTCTGGAATGTTCTTTCAATGTCTGTGAGCATGGTATCTTCCTCCATGCTCATGACGACTAGGTCGTCCATGTAGATTTCGACACTTTTGCTTATTTGGCCGCGGAAAGTGTCGTTCATCAGCTTTTGATAGGTTGCGCCCGCGTTGCGCAACCCAAACGGCATTTTTGTATAACAGTAATTCCCGGTGGGAGTGCGGAATGCCGTTTTGTCTTCATCCTCGATCGCCATTTGTACCTGATGGTACCCTTTGTAGCAATCGAGGAAACACTTCCATCTGAATGGTGCGAGATTATCGACCTTCTCGTCGATTTCCGGAAGTGCGTAACAATCCTTGGGGCAGGATTTGTTAAGGTCTTTGTAATCGACGCACATGCGCCAGCCCCCGGATGGTTTTTCTACCATGACCGGGTTGGATAACCAAGTCTGGTATTTGACTTCCCGCAGGATGCCTGCGGAGAGCAGTTCTTCGACTTGCTCTTGCATCGCCTGATTCTTTGCGGACCCAAGGTGGCGTTGGCCTTGGATCACCGGCTTGATACCTGGTGAGGTATTCAAGTGATGTTGCGCAATATCACGCGGGACCCCTGTCATGTCTGCGGGTGTCCACGTGAAAATGTCTTGGTTCCCGAAGAGAAGCTGCTTCAGGTGCGCTTTTGTGGTCGGGGACAAGGCGTGACCCAATGTAACCTTTTGTTCTGGGTATCTCGCGTTGAGAACCCATTTCTCTGGTTGGTTATTGGGGGTGGGCCTTGCGACCTTGGTCGGACGTACTTCGTCCGACATCATGACGTCCCTGCGGGCATAGATTATCGCGACCCCTGATTCGGTTGGGAAACTGACCGCAGAGTGGGGGACGGATGTAATCATATTGAAATCTCCTTGTGATTCTCTCCCAAGGAGTACGTCATATCTGGAAGTGTGAGGTAAAACCATGAAGTTTACCTCTTCTGTTCTTGTGTGCCTTCCGCTGGTAAGGCGCACAGAAAAAGTGATCTGGCCTAGGGGAAAGACAGTTTCCCCTGCGAACCCAGCCAATGGGTAATCTACTGCTTGCAATCGATCTTTGTCCTCCTGGTCGAACTGGTTGAAGCATTGTTCGTAGATTATATCAGAAGTACTGCCCGGGTCGATGAATAGACGCTCGGTGCAGTAATGTGCCAGTTGGCCTGAAATAACGACGGCGCGCCTATCGCGCGGTCCGCCTCGAACTTTTGGAAAGACGACTTGCTCGTCTTTACAGTCATTGTCCGGCCTTCTCGCCGCTTTGCGCGGTCTACCTTTGCCTCCGTTGATCATGTGAGTAGAAGCCACGTACATGGTTCTCTTTCCGGAGGAGGTACCTTCGCCATGAGGGGTGATGCGCTTGGTGGGTTTTTGCCCACCTGGTAAAAGGTGTTGCAGTTTCCCTCTTTTAAGGCGCGCTCAATCTCCAGCCGGAGACTGATGCAGTTGTTGGTGGTGTGGCCCGAGTCCTTGTGATACTCACAGTAGAGTGTGAGGTCCTGATTTTTCTTGGACTTCATTGGTTGGGCCGGTCGCAAGAATTGCGGGTCCGCAAGAAGGACCTCGCTTGGCGACATGTTGATCTCGGTCCAGTTGCGGTCCCGAGAATCTTTCTTTGGTGCCCGGTTGTCCCGTTGAGGGCTGCGTTTCCTCGGGTCAAACGGGTTGGTCCACGGGACGTATGGTTTGGAGATATCGCTATTCTCTACGTCCCGGTTGCGTTTATTGTTACGCTTGGACCCGTGGTTAGAAGTTTCGGCCTGTGGCTCTGCCTTTGCCACATGCGGTTAGAGGGACCGCTGTGTCTGGGCATATGTCTTGACTGCGGTAATGACATCTTCCCATTTTTTAGGCAAGCCTTCTTTGCCAGAGATGGTCATAACCATCTGCCTATCTTTCACGACCCTGATGAAATGGTTCCGTGCCATTTGATCTGCCACGTCGCCTATTTCCAGGCACTCCTTATTGTATCGGACAACGAATGCTTCTAGGGATTCGTTGTCTCTGCGCCAGATATTCATGACGTCCAACGAGTCACGCGTGTGACGTCGTTGCTGGCTGAAATGAGCGAGGAACTTTTCATGAAAGTCCTCGAATGAGTCCAGTGATCTCACTGGCAAAGAATCGAACCAAGCCCTGGCCAGACCCGTAAGGGTCTGGGGGAAAAAATTGCACCAAGTGGGTTCGTCCATTGGCCATTGCACCCTGCGCCTATGAAAATGTTCATGTGGTCGTCCGGGTCGGATGAACCACTGTATTTCCCAACGTTGAATGGGAATTTTGTTGTGGTGACATGGGCGTGGGCTATTCGCGGGGCGAATTTGGAGTTTTCGGCTGCAGCTTTCGGCCTATAGGGCTGGTTCTCAGGGCGTTTTGCAGCCCTGAGGTATGTACTGCGGGGGTGAGTGGGAGGAACATAGTTTGCGTCCTCCGGTCTGCTGCAGGTGTCATGTGAATCCCCACAATATGTACGGTCGTCCGGGTCGGTACGACCATACCCTTCGGTGTATGGCTGTGGGCCCAACCGGCTCTTAATTCCAGAGCCATGTCGGGATGCGGATCGTCGTCTGTCCTCAACGTAAGGACCTAGGCGGGTATGCACTGGTCCCCTGGTGTGGGACCCGTATGCGGAATCATCCTCGTTGATTGTGTGTACCGAACAGTAAGATGATCCACGGTCTTCACGTCTGCTTCTCGAAGCTGGACGTGAATGCGCCCTGCCTTCGTATTGTAAAACACGATCGGCAGGGGTGTGCGGTGCTGGGGTTGGCCAGCTTGTATGTGCGCTTCCGCACAAGCGGCGGTTGTATGTTGCGGCCAGTAGGGTGGCCTGTTGGTCATACCAGGCATGGGGGTCCATGTTCGGGGGGATCACAGATGCGTATTGTGATAAGTCATGTCCGAACGTTAGGGAATGGACCCCGTTGCGTTGATGTGCCATGTGTCCGGGTTGCGATGTTGAGGGATTGACCCCTACCGGATTTAGATTTGTGGGATTTTGGTTATCCCCAGTATTGTTTTGGTGATCAGTCATGATTTTGAGAGAGGAAAAAGGATGATCGAAAAAGTGCTAAGAGTAGCGGTGGGCGCCAATGATGAAACAATGGTTAACCGGGCAGGGTTACTCACTGGTCTCGTCAAGAAGGGTTAATCCCTTCCTCTCGGAGAGATCGCTGGCTGGATCACCGTGGGTTGATCTCCTGCACAAGGAAACAAACCGTGACTCGTAACAAGGAGGATGGGGTGGGGGGGTGCTCCTTGTTACCACTCCTCACGGCGTGAGAATCAGTAGTTTGCTTGGGAAGCAAAGTAAGATAGTAGTAGTAGTGAGAGAGTTGTGAAGAGTACCTCAAACCTGGTTTTGGGGTTGGTATTTATAGCCGAGGAGTGAAGGGAGGAGGTGGAAGGATAGACTGAAGGCATGCTGCACTTTGCAGGTGTGTCAGACATGTCGGCCGGGGAGACGACGCCACGTCAGTCTGTCGCCTTACGTAGACCTGACAGGTGACTGCCATTGGTTCCACTTGCACCGTGGTGTCAGTCCCACTTTGTTGAGCGTATAGGATGCGGTACTAGCCGCATCGCTGCCTGCGGTAACATCTGATGTTATCGCGTCTCTTGCTTGTGATCAAGAAATACGCGAGATGCGGTTTTGGCCGCATCGTCGCCTGTGGTGACTGTTGCTGTTATCCAGCTTCCTTGTATTGATAGAAGTGTTCACTGGACCATCGCTGTGAATACTTCCGTTTTCATACATCAGATGTGATGCTATGTCGCATCACTCTACCGTTCTCATGTTCCAGGTAAGTCCTCCTTCATTACTAGATAGATTAGATTCAACCCTTGTGTCGACGCGTTCTCGCATGGGCACAAGTTGTTGGCTGGTGGGGGTTTTGATAAGGGTAATGGTCACTCGCGGTCGATGCTGACGCGAGATCTGGGACCATACCCCTTCACAAATCAAACTATTGCATGTTTTTTAAAGGTGTGAATTATTCGTGTATATCGGGAGTTTTAGCATACGTTGTCTTAAATCGGGTTGGCGTTAGAGAGCCCCCTCGCACAATAGATTCCCAATTTAAATCCCTCAATGAGAAACTCTATCACTGACACAAACTTGAGACCTGAAGGGGAAAACTCATCCGGGCCCACCATAGGTAGAACTTAAATACACATGGTCACCATTAGAGCACTAATGATGGTTTATAGAGATTGGTGTTTGTCAGACAACCATGGAGCCATGTCAGGACCGGATAAGATGGGCTAGCAACGATCCTCTACCGAGCCATGATCTAGACCACAAGCTCTGTTAATCACGCTCTGGCTCCATGGTCTTGATTCATCAGCCAGACATGGGTTTCTGTCCTTTTTAGGAATCAAGAATACAAAGTACGAGCCTATAGATTCATGTTCTTCTGTGGGCTTTTGCCCTAACGAGGTTGGTAAATTTTAAACCCTCGACATATACTACAATTTAGTATCCATATCAGTGTATCTTTTCATCTTTCTTTATCCTAAAAAGAAATACACGTGAATCCTAAATAAACTGTGTATTTTAGATCTAAAATCCAATGTGGCATATTTTACTGAAATTTATCAAATTAATAACCAAAAACAACAAAATGAATATCATAAATTCAGTTAGAAACCAGGCTAAGAGTCCTTTGGACCAATGAGAATGTAGGGGAGAATATTTGCACACTTGGTGTGCAAATAGTTAGCTTAAAAAGGGCTTTTTTATCTATATGCACACCCTGTAGTGTCGAGATGCGGCCAAAGCACGGCGTTTTGGTCCGGTCAACCAGACAAAGACTGACGGTGTCTGACGGGTCTGTTGACCAGACCAAAACGCCGAGTTTTGGCCGCGTTTTGGTCCTGTCACCAGACACCTGGTCAGTCTTTTGTCTGGTTGACAGGAACAAAACGCGGCCAAAGCTCGGTGTTTTGATCCGGTCAACAGACCCGTCAGTCTTTTGTCTGGTTGACCAGATCAAAACGCCGCACTTTAGCCACAGCTCGACACTGCAGGGTGTGCATATAAGACGAAAAGCCCTTTTTGATGTGTATATAAGCATTGGGTGTGCCAATAGGTACACCCATCCTCAAATGGTTCAAACTTTATGATGGACATTTTAGTGAATTTTAGGTGGTGTAGATTAGGACAATGTGTTTGTCATCCATTCTAAAAATAATGATAGAAATTAGTGGCGTAGCTTGATCAAAAGTTTCCAAGGGGGCATAAAGTGATGGGACACAAATTTTTTCTATCGTTATGTTTCAGGGTCGGGTCAGCTATTCGATTCAGGTTGGGTCAAATAATAATAGTTTCCAAATAAAACTAAAAAATTCATTTATTCAAATGACCCGTTCTTGCACATAAAAACTTTCGGCGAAGTAAATTATCCTAAGGTTAAGATAAATAAGGGTTTGATCCGGATTTTTCTTCCATTTAGGTGTCCATAGACCGAGAGGGATATTTTCATTCCTTGTCCTACTCTTTTCTTTTAACAGTATTTTCTGTACCACAGCCATTAGGAATAGAGAATTCATATCAAGAAAGGTCCTAACTGTTGGAATAGTCGTATCCATTGCTAATTTAATCTATTGTGGTTAGATTGTGGTTAGTAAGATCGGTAAATTAGGTGAAGGTAAGGAAAGAGAGGGATTCGAACCCTCGGTAAGCAAAAGCCTAAACTAAATATTGTATAACAAACAAAAGTCCAATATATATATATGGAAGGTTCCAAATGAAAAACCAATAGTTATCGCGGAAAACTCGAAAACTAACTAAAAAAGCCAAAAAAACATACAAATTTTTTTTTGCATACCAATTTTCGCAGGTTTTTATATATAAAAAAAATTTCAAAAAATTTTTTTTTTAGTGCACATGTGTAGTATTACACATGTGTAATACAAAAAAAAATTTGAAAAAAAGTTTTTTTTATATATATAAAAACCTGCGATTTTTTATATAAAGATTGAAAAAAAAACTGGTGTGTTTTTTAGGCTTTTTTTTAGTTAGTTTTCGAGTTTTCACGTTAAAAATGGTTTTCATTTGAACCATCCCATATATATATATATATATATATATAAGGACAAAGATCCGTTAGAAACCACCCTTTATTGCGAGAACCGCGAGAACCAGTGTGAACACAAACAGTAATTCCTAAAAAAATCTAAAAAACACTCAAATTTTTTTTTAATTTTTTTACTATTTTTTTTTTTTGGAAAAAATCGCTATATTTTGTTAATACAAAAAATAAAAAAAAAGTTAAAAAAAAAAATTCGAGTAAAAGTTATCCATGCACATGTGCATATGTATCATTTCTTTGTCAAATTCCGTAATTCATTACAAATAATAGTCAATTGCACTTTCATTTACACTACCACGTGTAATACACAACTTTTTACGTTAACAATATTAGAAATGCACACGTGCATCTATATGTATCAACATGAAATAAGGTGTTTTGGTACACTAATTTCTCTTTCATCTATCATTCCATCCATAATACACAAGCATGCACATGTGCATTTTTTGTCATTTCTTTGACAAATTTCATAATTCATTACACATATTAGACAATTGCACTTTTATTTACACTACCAATATGTAATACACTACTTTTTACATTACCAATATTAGAAATGCACATGTGCATTTATATGTATCGACATGAAATAAGGTGTTTTGGTACACTACTTTGAATACACTTTCCCTTTCATCTATCATACCATCCATAATACACTACCATTACCTCTTACCATCCATAATACAATACCATTACGTCCTACCATCCATAATACAATACCATTAACAATATTTTCACTTTATTACATGTATGTAAACACCATTTATACCATCCAATCAACATATTACATCATAAATTGACAACTATAACCAAACCATCAACCACAAGATATAACTAACTAAAAAACATGTATATGGGCTTACTTCTCCATTCAAAATCACAAACTTTTTGTACCAAAACACGTTATATCATGGTTATACCTAATGATGCACATGTGCATTTTGAATATTGGTAATGTAAAAAGTAGTGTATTACTAATGGTATTGTAAATTAAAGTGAAATTGTCTATTCTTGATAACGTATTACCGAATTTGTCGAAGTAATGATACATATGCACATGTGCATGGATAACTGTCAGTCGAAAAAAAAACGTTTTTTTACGGTAACGAAATATAGCGATTTTTTGAAGAAAAATATTAAAAAAAAATAAAAAAATTTTTGAGTGCTTTTTTGATTTTTTTTAGATTTTATTTTGTGTTCACATTGGTTCTCGCGGTTCTCGCAATAAGGGTGGTTCTCGCATGAACCTTACCCTATATATATATGGTCAGGATCATTTCAGAACCATAAATATTTACAGAACTCGCAGAACTCCTAATAAACAATCTTTTTATTTATATCTTTTTTATGTTTAGGATAATTTTATCATTTATTATGTGTATTTTTACGATTACATACATGTTAAGAGTAATTTTATCATTTTTTATATGTAATTTTATAATTACACATATGTAAATTAGTTTTTTTACATATATGTAATTAGTTATGACACGTATATATAATTTTGGCAATTAAACATATGTAAACTACTTTTAACATGTATGTAATCAAAGAAATACATATAATAGATGATAAAAATATCCTAAATACAAAAACTTATATATAAAATGATTGTTTATTAGGAGTTCTGAAAGTTCTGTATTTATTTAGAGTTCTGAAATGAACTCAACCCTATATATATATATATATATATATATATATATATATATATATATATATATATATAGGTTCGGGAGAAAACGCTCAAAAGTGTGAGAACGGTAAGAACGCATCCTGGCCCAACACATATCCCGCGCCATAGAGAAGGGCGGAGGGGCATTTTTGTCTTTTCATTCTTCTTTTATTTTCACAACGCGGTATAATATTTTCTGGCGACTAAGTTTTTTTGGCCTTAATTGTATTTATTAAACTTTTTGGCGTTGAATTAATTGTTTTTGTGTCACATATACAATTTTTTTGCGTTATATCGTTTTCTGGTTAATTTTTTTGGCGTTTGTGGCGTTTTGTATAATAATTCACTACGAGTAATTAATATCTGAATAAGATTAAAATAAGACCAATTTTTCTTTTGGCGTTTAGTGAATTTTTTGGCGTTTTAATACCCTTTACAAGGTGCTTTGCCAGCAGCTGTTCTCTCAGTTTTCATTCTACTAGCGTTTTGGTGTTTGTAGTTTTTGGTGTTTTATATAATAATTTATTTTATTTATAAAGAATTAGATAACAAAACAACATATAACTTGATATCAATACAATATAAAATGAAAACAAAAATAATTAAAAATGGTAATCTAATTTTTCTTTCCAATCTTCAATGTCATCAGCCTCTTCCTTCTTGAATTTGTTTTTGGCGTTTTGAACCTTTTTTGAATAATTTAGCTAGATGCCAACTTTCCTTCATAAACCCCGTCTTTTTCAGAAGAAGCTGCTTAGTGGCATCCTGTTTTTTGGTGTGATATTCTTGTTTGGTGGCATGTCATTAAAGATCAAATCTTGCTTGATGCTATTTGTAATAATGGAGTCCAAAATAGCATTTTACAGTTGTGTTGAACCCTTTATTCCATCCATATAATCATCAAGAATAAAGCTCACATGATGGCATATCACTGTCATCAGTCTTTTTTTCTTGAATATTTGTCCATCTCATTCAGCAAAATGTTATTGAGTTAACCCCCTCAGAAAAAAGGATCCATTTTAGTGAAAGCTTTGCTATCTGTGGCGTTTTAAAGGGAGTGTTTTCTAGAGGATATGGCATTTTTTGCGTTTTCTGGGTGTGATTAATTTCATTGTGTATAGACCCCTCTCTTATAGGAGTTTTTTGGTGCGTAGTTTAGACGGGACTTTTTATTGTAATAAATGATAGTAATAAAATAATTGTCTTTTCAGTTACTGTTTTTTGTATTAACTGTGTTGATCAGCTTTTGTTAGTTTTATAGGTTATAGACGTCCCATCTTCTAATTTTGGCGTTTTTTTAAATGGCGTTATGCAGACCAACATGACAAAATACAACAACGGAGTAAATAAAATATTAAGCAGGAAAAATATTTTTTGTTATTTTTGGCATTTTGTTAGGATTAACCATTTTTAGTATTATTTTGGCGTTTTGCTAATAAAGATAGAAATATATCATTTAATTATCTTTAAAAAAAAGAAAGTTACATAGAAGAAAAAAAAAGAGGAAAAAAATTAAAATCCTTCGTCAGAAGGTACTTTATCCGAATAGTAACCATCACTTGCGTCATCTTCTTCCTCCTCGGAGTCTTCATCTGGATCTTCATCCATGTCATCACATTCACCTTCATCAGCTTCTTGTTCCTGAAGATTCTGAAGCCTCCACCTGAACATGTCTTGCATTAACTCCAATATTGAGTCTATTTCTGTGTTGGTACAAGTGGCGTTATGCAATTCTTCCATGAAACCCAGTCGCTGCTTTGTCATGATGTTCTCTAGCCAGTAGACTTTCTGCTCTCCGCTGTCGTATGTAACCGTCACCATCTCTGTTTCATCATCAAAACGCCATGATGTCATAACAGGGTCTGGCTTCACATCTCCTTTGATTGGTCCAAATTTGCTGGTTAATGCTTTCATAGCATATGCGTTTCATGGCATTCGTTGTCTAGAGCGATGCCAATGGATAAGATTTGCCTCTGTATCTCTTCTTCCATCTTCAGAATTGCCCTGGCCGTCTTAACATACACCCTCCTTCTGTTATCAAAATGAAGGACGTATCGCCTGATTCCCAGAGTGTATATCCACGAAACAATTGTTGCCATTTTTGGCGTTTTGTTTAAGTTGGCGTTTTTTGTTAATGATTTTTTTTTTTTTGCAGAAAATGGATAGATTGAAGAGATTATGGAAGCTATGTTTTACCTTTGTTTATATAATGATGTTTTGGCGCGTAATTTAGGGGGGAATTTCTTCTAATAAATGTTAATAACTGAAATTCAGCTATTTGTGTTGTTTCATCTTCCTGTAATATTCAACGCGTTTTATTACTAATTTTTGGCGTTTTGTTTTTAATGGCGTTTTAATTTTTTGTATGGCGTTTTATCATTTGAATGAAGCGCGTCCCACATAATAAAATTGATGTTATTTACGAAAATGCCACCGCGCAATCTAGTCAATGGATTGTTTTGATCAGACGATCTATAAGCGTTCTCACTGTTCTCACACTTTTCACCGTTTTCTCTAAATCCTGACCCTATATATATATATATATATATATATATATATATATATATTGTTCATTTGAGAACCACCTTTATTGTGAGAACCGCGAGAACCAATGTGAACACAAAATAAAATCTAAAAAAAGAAAATCAAAAAAGCACTCAATTTTTTTAATATTTAAAAAAAATCGCTATTTTTCGTTACAATTTTTTTTTCGAGTAACAGATCCATGCACATGTGCATATATATCATTACTTTGACAAATTCTGTAATACATTATCAATAATAAACAATTGCACTTTAATTTACAATACCATCCGTAATACACTACTTTTTACATTACCAATATTCAAAATGCACATGTGCATCATTATGTATAACCATGATATAACGTGTTTTGGTACAAAAAGTTTGTGATTTTGAATGGAGAAGTAGGCCCATATACAACGTTTTTGGTTAGTTATATCTAGTGGTTAATGGTTTGGTTATAGTTGTGACTTTATGATGTAATATGTTGATTGGATGGTATAAATGGTGTTGATATACATGTAATAAAATGAAAATATTGGTAATAGTATTGTATTATAGATGGTAGGAGGTAACGGTATTGTATTATGGATAGTAGGAGGTAATGGTAGTCTATTATGGATGACATGATAGATGAAAGGTAAAGTGTATTCAAAGTAGTGTACCAAAACACCTTATTTCATGTTGATACATATAGATGCATATGTGCATTTCTAATATTGGTAATGTAAAAAGTAGTGTATTACATATGGTAGTGTAAATGAAAGTGCAATTGTCTAATATTTGTAATGAATTCCGGAATTTGTCAAAGAAATGATCATATGCACATGTGCATGGATAACTGTTAATTGAAATTTTTTTTTGAAAGTTTTTTTTGTTATTGATGAAATATAACGATTTTTCCAAAAAAAAAATACTAAAAAAGATAAAATTTTTTGGGTGTTTTTAGATTTTTTAGGTATTTTTGGTTGTGTTCACATTAATTCTCGCGGTTCTCGCAATAAAGGATGGTTCCTAACGGATCCTTCTCCTATATATATATATATATATATATAGGGTAGGGATCCTAAGAGAAGTCCACCCTATTTGAGAAACTTGAGAAGCAATCTGGACACACATTTTCCCTAAGCAAAAATGTAAAAATGCAAAAAAATTTTTTGGAAAAATCGGAGCTTTTTGTTTAAGTTTTTTTTTAATTTTTTTTGGGGATTTATATACATATGTATATTGTTAATCTTTTAACTATACATATGTGTATATCATCAATTATACATATATGTATATACATGTTCAAAATTGAAAATAAGTGTTATAAACCATAAGCCCTAAAGCTAAACCCTAATGCTAAACACTAAACCCTAAACCTTAAAGCTAAACCCTAATTCTAAACCCTAAAGCTAAACCCTAAAGCTAAAGCTAAACCCTAATGCTAAACCTTAAAGCTAAACCCTAATGCAAACCCTAAAGCTAAAGCTAAAGCTAAACCCTAATCCTAAACCCAAAAGCTAAACCCTAATGCTAAACCCTAAATACTATTGCTAAACCCTAAATCTAACCCCTAATGCTAAATCCAAAAGCTAAACCCTAATGCTAAACCCTAAATACTAATGCTAAACCCTACTACTTAGGGAAAATGTGTGGTCGAAAATGCCTCTCAAGTTTCTCAATTAGCCTACTACTTCTCACATGATCCTTATCCTATATATATATATGTATATATATCCCATCGGGTATCAGGCATACGTGTATTGGGTATATCCGTTAGATTTTTCAAAAACAAAAAATCTTTCCATTCTATTTTTCTCTAATTATCCATTAATCAGTTGCATATTGTATATATCCCACCCTCAAGATAATTACATAAATTTCATAACTATGAATAATTAAAAAAAGAGTGAATTGCAAATTTTGTCCTTTATCAATATACCCTTTTTCAGGCGGTGTCCTTTATCTTTAAAATTGACGTGTTTTGTACTTTATGTATCCAAATCCTGCACGGTTTGTCCTTTGAAACTAACCCAGTTTATTTTTAACGTTAGATTTTAATCACCCAAGGGTTTTTTAGTCTTTTTTACCTATAAAGGACCATATTCGTAATAAAACAAAAATAAAATTTAAATACTTGATAATTTTATATAAATATTAAATATATATAATACCATTTTCTCACATCTCATCTCTTTCACCTCCCCCTGTCTCTCTCTACCCCCTCTCACCTCTCTCTCTCTCTCGATATTCACAGAGACAAGAAGTCAAGATGCAACCTTTTTTCATGATCAAGCATATTAGTTATGTTAATGTTTCATACTTGCACCCCCATTCAATTGGTTTGATTTTTAACATGTATGAGATGATATAAAATAAGACCTGCAAGTTTTTTGGTGGAATAATTTAGAAGGTTGGAGTGTCCTGGGGGTATTTTTCATGATTTAAAGAGAAATTGCCTATTTAAGTTTCATCTAATAATCTCTTGTCATATTAACCATACATCAACTGTTACACTTGTTATCCAGATTAAATCAAGCAACTATATATAACCTCAAAGAAAGCCACCATTTTCCTCCTCATACGAAATCACTCCCTACTCTGTTGTCATTGCCTACGCTGCAACCTTTTCCGGCAAGTCACCATCGTAATCTGTGCACCGATTTGAGGTAAGAAAGCCACCATTCTACTCGTTTTCATTTTCCAATCAAAAGCCCTAAGGTTTTATTCATTAACTGTGATCATGGAACTCGAATTTGATGTGAAAGGGGAAGTGGTGAAATAGTGTTCATATTTGGGGAAGACGGTGACTGGAACTAGGCTCTAGAGAAAGAGAGAGAGTGTGTTTATGTATATAATATAAATATTTTGTTCTAATTATAAATATTAAATTGGTTTTGTTAAATAAATGGGTGAAAAGACCAATTTGCCCTTCACTTAATGGTTAAAGTAACTGGGTTAGGCCTAAAGGATATGACGTGCAAGATTTTGAAACGTTAAGTACAAAATTCGTCAATTTTAAAGACAAAGGACACCGCCTGAAAAATGGTATAAAGATAAAGGACAAAACTTGTAATTCACTCTTAAAAAAATATCTATGTTCATTTCCACATGATATTTTGATTAACGAATTACTACGAAATAGGTAAACGGATATATGTTTTCAGGTAATTGGGTTGTCTAAATAGGTATAACACGTAATCACATTCATGTGAAAAAAATTTAAAATTAATTCCATTCCAGTTTCAAATGTTTCGGTTTACGTGTTGGGTTTAGATTTTGATTTTGGTGTTCATTTTAGTCTGGCAATGTGACATCCCAAAAACATATTTGGTAATTAAACCAAATTAACTAGGGATGAGCAGGTAAAATACCATTAGTGGTAAAGGTTAACCCGATAAACATTTGGATTTGAAACGAATCTAATGTTAAATAAAAGGTGAATGAATGCTTTTTAGAAAATAAAGTTTCTAAAAGGCTCGGGCTATCGAGACTTAAATTAAATTGGGTCGGTCGTACCCGGTAACGCTCAAAACCCAATTTTTATTAAGTAGTACATCTTTATGTATGTCATGAAATAAAAATAACTTTGTTATCAAACTAAGTTAGTATAGGAGTTAAATACTAATAGATAAATGGGTTAAAGCTAAACATAAGTAACTAGTTAAACCTAAGGGGCTAAAAGTGAACATGCTAGAATCTTAGATAAATATAAGAAAGAAAGAAAGAAAGAAGAAGGCAGTGTGTGTGTGGTGTCGATTAGAGAGAGAAAGAGAGAAATTGTCTCTTTCATAAGAACTCAAGAATCCAGCAAAATCAAAAGGTGATCTAGGGTGGAATCCTTGCATGTTCACAAATTGCTCATCATCTAGTCACTACAAACCTAAAATATGTGGGGAAATAACAAATGATGAATTTTTATGTTAAGTGATATTTGATGGTGTGATGAAATTGATGATATATTAATGTTTATAATCATCACATTTGCTTGTTTGTGTAAAATACTTGAACAATTTAGAGATTTGATCAAGTGTTTATACATGCAATAAAGTGGGTTTCAACCTAGGGATGTATGAACTAGTTTGGAACCATGATATGAATGATATATATATATATAGGTAAAGAGTAAAATACAAATGCGCTTATCGTACGATACGTACGCGATCATCCCAGCCGTTCGATCAAGTGCAGATCTGGTGCGAATTTAATACATATCGCATGTGAAAAAATGGTTAGCATGGGGTAGTGTGAAAAATGGCATGGGGTGTGTAGATGGACAAAATCGCATGTGGAAGATTTGAATATCGCATGTGAAAAAATGGCATGGGGTAATGTGAAAAATGGCATGGGGTGTGTAGAATTGCATGTGGAAGATTGAATATCGCATGTGAAAAAATGGCTAGCATAGGGTAATGTGACAAATAGCATGGGGTGTGTAGAATCGCATGTGGAAAACTGAATATCGCATGTGAAAAAATGGCATGGGGTAATGTGAAAAATGGCATCGGGTGTGTAGAATCGCATGTGGAAAATTGAATATCGCATGTGAAAAAATGGCATGGGGTAATGTGAAAAATGGCATGGGGTGTGTAGAATCGCATGTGGAAAATTGAATATCGCATGTGAAAAAATGGCTAGCATGGGGTAATGTGAAAAATGGCATGGGGTGTGTAGAATCGCATGTGAAAAACTGAATATCGCATGTGAAAAATCTGTGTGTGTGTTACTGTCCATCTTCTTCGATTGTTGGTCGATCATTGTCAGTCTTCTTCCGTTTGACCCTTACAACTCCCAAATTAGTAGTTCTTGATATCACACTAAAAGGAACGAAGGGAGGTTGGGGAAGAAGATTTTCATGTTTTTGAATTTGATTTAGGGTTTGATTTTGAACTATCATCGGTCAATTACGGAGATTTATGACCTCTCAATGACGTTTAACCTTCCTGGTATGATTTAGATATATTAAAATGATTAATTTAATCATTTAAATTAGTTTCGCTCGCGTTTGATCGATTGAAGATCATACGGCTGAGGGCATCGCGTACATAATGTATGATAAGAGGTATTGTACGTTAACAGGCCTCTATATATATATATATATGGAGAGGATCATGAGAAAACTACATATAAATGAGAAAACTAGAAAACTAACTAAAAAAAACCTAAAGAAAAGCTAAAAAACATACCAATTTTTTTACAATTTTTTATAAAAAAAAATCGCTAGTTTTTATATATAAAAAATTTTTTTCAAAAAAAAAATAATAATAACTTTTTTGTTGTACTGCACATGTGCATTATATGTGTACTACACATGTGCACTATATCCGTAATCGTGCACATGTGCAATAAAATAATTTTTTTATTTTTTTTTTTGAAAATTTTTTTCCATGCATAAAAACCTGTGATTTTTTTTATGAAAATTAAAAAAAAATTTGGTATGTTTTTTAGGCTTTTTTAGTTAGTTTTTTGGTTTTCTCATTTAAACTAGTTTTCTCAGGATCCATCTCCTATATATATATATATATATATATATATATATAGAAAATTTCATATGTGGTTGTTCTAGATTGAAAACCACATGAATATTGAAGTGGGTTTTGACATGACTATAAGAAATTAGCCTTTTTTAAGGTTGAATTGTAGATGGTAGTCTCATGATAGGAAATTTGGAAGATGGAATATAGTTGAATAACATGAAGTGTGAATACTACTGAATAGATGGTAATTTGCTAGAATTTAGACATATTAGGTGAGGATTAAAAGTAGTGCCCACCAAGTGTTTGATAAAATCCTAAGTGAGTCTTATCAAATTGTTAGTGCGTATATACACGTCAATTGGCAGTTTGACTTTTGACCTATAATAGAATTGGAAGCTAATTATGGTATAAAAGTCCATAAGGTGTAATGGTCATGATGTTGGATGACTAATGTAACGATCTTGTAGATAAGATATATAGTTTGACTCCTGACAAGCTAGGTGGGAGTCTGGAAAAGAATGGTCAAACGAGTCAAGTGCACAAGGAAACTTGAAGATAGGCAAGGTAAGTAAAACTTACACCACCTAGAATAGAACCACTACTTGTGCAATGAAAAGTGTTATGGTTAATAAGTTGAGAATCGTAGAATTAAGACTCTATGTTATAAACCATAACTGGTTAAATGGGTAACATGGTAAGAAATCACATTTTGGCGATAAATGAGAATTGTAGAAATAAGACCTTACGGTGTAAACCATAACGGTTAAGATGGGTAAAATGGTAAGTGATGTGTGTAAAATGCAACATATAAAATACATCAATTGAGGCATAAAACTAACTCTTTTTAGTACTAATGTTGGAAAAAGTGTGCTTTTATCTTCCTTTTGTATTTTCCAGGGTTAAATGAGCGTAAATGAACAAAAGGAGCAAATATGCAGCAAAATCTAACATAATTACAAGAAAAGAAATAAACGTGGCATGCCCGACCCCTCGACAACATCTTCCCAAGCAAAAACAAGAAAACAGAAGGCTGACCACGGCCCCGTGCCCAGCGGACACGGGGGCGTGGCCAGGTGTCTTCAAAAAGGACAAAGCTATAGAAGCTTCTATTCCCGACACGGGGACGTGCCCAGCTCAACACGGGTCGTGGTCAACGCTAAGATTCGTAGAATCCAAGCAAATCTTGATAGTACAGATACGCTTCTGCACTCGGGGCCGTGCCCAGCGGACACAGGGGCGTGTGGAGCTAATGCAGACAAATTGCAATTAATGATGAAAGAGTATAAGGATGGAAACAGGGCCGTGCCCAATGGACACGGGGCCGTGTCCGGGCTTCTGTGCAGGCTATTAATAGAGGTGCTTGGTTCACTTCAAAGGCATCCCTTGGCAAACCACATGTCTCCCACTTCACCCACACTCCACCACTACAACCCACGTCCACCACCATCATCCATCATCCATCGTAGAGTGTTTGTAGTAGTCTCGGGATCCAAGATTGATAGTAAGAGTTCTTGACAATCAAAGGCCATGTTTGCCTAAGTCTCTTACATCACTTTGAAGACAAGCATTTAGTGTAATACTTTTGATTTTTAATCTTTTCGCACTTTTTATTTGGTTTTGTATTAATGACTTTAATAATTAGTTTCTTATGTTGAAGGTGAAACTTCCTTATCATTTGTCCGTGGTGTCTTGGCGTTATTTTACTGTCTATATAAAATAAAAGATTTACATCATTCATATCTCTACGGTCTATATAGAGATATGTTGGCTACCTGGTCGGGGGTTAAGGGAATGGTTTGGTAAGGTTCTTGCTTTGTTCAGTGTATAGATCCTGCAAGGACCTGGGTCAAGCTTACTAGGACCTCCTTCAATACCCACTGGTATTGGATGGCGGGGGTGCGAATGGCTTGATCCCCTCATATGTAAACTACTATTAATACATTAACCCGACTACTTGGGATTGTATCCCTGCTGACTCAAACCACTTAGCCGAGGGTAATGTCACCTTCAAAAGAGGGGCCTACCACATTACGCATTAATAACTTAATTAATTATCTTTCAATATTCCGACCCTTTAGGATTGTATCCTTGCTGACGCAAACTACTGGGTTGAGGGTAACGTCACCTTCAAAGAGTGGCCTACTACTATAACTAAGATAATCTCTTAAAAGTGCAAAAGTGCGGAAATCATCAAAGGTTACACTAAAGGCGAGTCGGATCCAAGTGATTCATCTTGTCTATCTGTTTTTATTTTTATTTTTATTTTCAGCATTTTTAGTTTTTATTTTCATGTTTAAAACCTTTTCTCAAACTTTTGATTTGATTAGACGTTGAGGATAAACCGGTATTAAAAGCTCTTGTGTCCTTGGACGACCTCAGTATCTTACCAATGCTATACTACGCTCACGATGGGTGCACTTGCCCATATGTGTGTTTAGTGTTAGTAAAATATCGTCTTTTATAAATTTGAAACTTGACTAAAGTATTAAAAAGAGCTTAAAATATAACTAAAAACCTATCACACTCGACACGCATCAAGAAATCATATTTTGTTGATAAATGAGGTTTGTAAAAACAAGACCATATGGTGTAAACCATAATGGGTCAAATGGATAAAATGGTAAGAAATCACATTTTGGTGATAAATGAGAATTGCAGAAGTAAGACCTTATGGTGTAAACCATAACGGGTCAAATGGGTAAAATGGTAAGAAATCACATTTTGGTGATAAATGAGAATTTTAGAAATAAGACCCTATGATGTAAACCATAACGAGTAAAATGGAAAGAAATCACATTTTTGTTACAAATGAGAATTTTAGAAATATGACCCTATGATGTGAACCATAACAAGTCAAAAGGGTAAAATGGTAAGAAATCATATTTTGGAAATAAATGAGAATTGTATAAATAAGACCCTATGGTGTAAACCGTAACAGGTCAAATGGTAAGAAATCACATTTTGGGGGAAAATGAGAATTGTAGAAATAAGACCCTATGGTGTAAACCATAATGGATTAAATGGGTAAAAATGGTGTTGAATCACCTTTTGGTGACAAACAATATCTTAATAAGACGAGATCCTATGGTGTAAACCATAATGGGTCAAATGGGTAAAAATGATGTTGAATCAAATTTTAATGATAAACAATAAATTGTAAGGTTGAGAAGCCTAAAAGGTAAACCAAGATTGGGTCAAATGGACAAGAGTCATATGGTCAGATGGTGATGTTATCACCATTTAAACTTGGTATTTAATGTTGTTTTGTTCAATTTTTACCTGTAGGTAAGCATAATGGTAAGGGCATATATTGCCATGAATTAACAAGGGAAATTTGTTATGCGGCATACTTTCAGTAAGGGCCTATGGCCCGACTAAAGATGGCCGAGTAAGAATAGGATAATAGTCTATCTCATGTGTGGTATTTCTAGTATTTATATAAAGTGGCCCTTAGAGCCAACAATATGTCTTTGAGGCGAAAGTATGACTAAATGAGTTTTCAAGACAAGGCCACTGGAAATATCCATGTTCTTAGGAACATAATTAATCTTAACGAGGTAAAACTGGAAAAATACGGGTTCTACGATCGAGCTGATCATTTGGCCCAAATGAAATTCTGTAGGTGAAGTCATAAAATGATCAATTGTGGTTTGAAGGACTACATTGGCAAATTATGGTAATAAATGGTTGTTTATAGTCAATAAGACCTTGAACGACTAAGCAACCCTGAAAATTTGATCCTTCAAGGTCCAAGGGCTTGATTGATTAGAAAAGGGTGTTGGCAGGGGGAAATGAGAGTTTGGGACCAATCCACCCTTAAAATCGTTTAAAACATTGAGTTGAGGTTTAATAAATAATGTTTTACTTACTCGATCATGATGTCAGGTAAAGATATTGATGGAATAAAACATTATGCCTAGTGAGCTAGGCATAACGAATGAGCCAGATAGTATGCCTAGTGAGCCAGGCATAATGAATGAGCCAGACAATATGCATAGTGAGCCAGGCATAATGAATGAGCCAGGTAGTATGTCTAGTGAGCCAGACATAACGAATGAGCAAGGAAGTATGCCTAGTGAGCCAGGCATAACGAATGAGCCATGTAGTATGCCTAATGAGCCATGCATAATGACTAGTGTCGCGGGGGCACCTAAATTCAAGAAAGTTAATTTCTTTGTTATTTTTAAACGTGTTTAACCATTTAACTTAAACAAATTTGTTTTTAGTGTTTATGATAGGCTTTCACAAAGGTGGGAACTGGACAGACGACCAAGTATGAGAAGAACCGAACACTATTAAACTGCTATCTCCTTGGAAACATTTATGGGAAGGTTGAAACATGATCATGCATTACAAAGCTTTCGAGTTTAAAACTTTGATGTTTTTAAACTGTAAATTATATGTAATAATCAATGATGTCTGTTAGCTGGGTTATCGGTTAACCCAGACTCGTAAGTTATCAAAAAAAATATGGGACCTAATCGTCTGAATATTATATTTGATTTAAACAGGATAGAGTGTTACAGGCAAGAGTCAAATTGATGGGTAATTTGCACTAAGGTTGTTCATAAACTGCCTAGCTTGGTTAAATTGAAGATTTAGCTAGTTTGAAAAAAATACATTCTAACCGTAGAAATTTGGCTGGTTTTTTCAGTATGGAATGTGGAACCGTCTTTGTAAACTGCACTAGACCAATACACATTTATTATTATTATTATTATTATTATTGTTGTTGTTGTTGTTGTTGTTGTTGTTGTTGTTGTTGTTGTTGTTGTTATTATTTATTTTATTAACATAAAATCATGTGTGTGTACTATATTTATGAAATATAATTATATATATTTATATAATTTTTTTAGGATGTTAAGGTGGATGTGTGGACACACAAGGTTAGTCCGAATAAGAAATGAGGTTTTAGGGTAAGGTTAAGAGTGACAAGAATAACAAATAAGATTAAGGAGGGAAAATTAAGATGGTTTGGGCATGTATAGAGGAGGCAAGCAACGAAGCCCGTTAGAGTAGTGGAAACCATCACTGTGGATGGAAGGAGGGGTAGAGATAGACCTAGATTGACTTGGGAGGAGTGGATTAGGTAGGACTTGATAGAAATGTGTTAGGATATGAGTTTGATACTTAGTGAACAAATATTGATTATCATAATAAAAATTACAAGTAGAGAGATATTATCAACAGCTGTTTTCAATGACTCATAAGATTCAAAATTTTACAGTAATGATTCTACAATCTCCCACTCACCTGATCACTCACTAGAACTATTCGTACAAAAGAGAATGTGTGAAGTGATAAAATAGATCTCTAATGTAGGATCGAAGGTTCGACCTAATGAGTCGATCAGAAGAGTTCTAGACCAAACCAAAGGCGGAATTCAATGATTTGGACATGTTTGCAGCTTGTTTAACACTAAGAATCACTTTAACTGTCGTTTAGATTGATTTGAAACTGTTTACAGATCGTTCCACACTTCGGCAGCACTTCGTCTCCGGAATCAGAATGTTACAAATGAAGACACAAGAACCTCTCTATATAGGAAACACCAGGTCGCACGAACCACAGTCCATACGATCTGGTCCAGGTCGCACGACCTGGCCAGGTCGCACGAACTGGTCACCTCGTGCGAGGTGGTTGGTTCAGACCTGTTTCCCGTTTCTCTCGTACAACGTGTCCTGGTCTATCTATCTAGTTATATGACTCGATACAAGACGAAGTCAACAGACATATGCAGCAACAAACTCCCCCTTGGATGATGACGAGTCTTCAGTGTGTCGAGTCTTCAGTCTTGATCAGTCTTCACGCTCTTTCCAAAGTATCTTTCTCTGTAAGCATCCTCATCAATCTCTCTCTTCTTCTATCAGAATCTCATCCTGACTCTTCAAATTCTCTTGATCAGATCTCTTGATTCCTTAAGCTCATCAACATCAGCAGCTTTTATCTCGAGTAATGTTCCAGATTCTGAGTCTGGCTCTTTCAATCTTCAAACTCCTCTTTGCTAACAGACTCCCCCTTAAGTTGTTCCGGGATCATAATCTGACATAGCACTTTCACAGGTTCAGGAACGTCTCCTGGCTCTCCGTAGCAATAGGATCAGAAACCTGGCTCTAATCTGCATACGCTTATGCGGAAAGTCCTCAGGAGTCGAAACCTAGCTCTTTCAAAGCTTTTTCCTGCACAATTCTCTACCCAAAAGTAAATTTCTCAATTGTTAATATTTAACAAATTTAGAAACTACTTGAAGATATCATTCAATCATCAATAATAGATATATCAAGTTCAAAATAATGACCTTGATTAACTAACAGTAAAATCAGCTTCAAAACATCACTTGTAAGATTATCTTATAACATTTCTCAAATTATCTCAAACTTTAACTTCATTTTTCATTTTAAACACATTCTCTTAACCCACTGTTGTTCATCATGTTTAGCACACGAAATTTTGAAAATCAGCTTTTCAACATTAGTTGTCGAAAATAAGATGAAATAAAATCTTTTTGATTTTTCAAAATTTTATGCTAAAACACATTCTTTTTGGATTTTTTAAGATTTTTCCGTGTGTTAAAATGCAATAAAGAAATATTTAAAGACAATATTTTTGTAAGATTGTGTAAGAGGATCATATCAGTTTTTGAGACAAATCACTAACACTGTTGATCTTTTTAGACTTTAAGTTCTAAACGATTCACTTAGATTGTCAGTATACTGATCCATTTAAATTTTCACACAAAGTTCAATTGTTTCGAGATACGAGAATTAGTCTTTTAAGCACTTAACTTATTCGCGTGTACCACCTCAGAATATACTCCTGTATCCAGACTCCTTATATTCAGTCTTACAGGTGAATGTACACTAATGATATCTGTAACGGGTAATGCGAGGCCGTGAGAGCTCAGATTAGAACTTCCATTCAGACAAAGAGATGATGGCTTGACTTTAGGTATGTCCCGTTTGGGGATCTTTGCTTCAACAGCACATGATTAGCATTTTTTCAATGTTTCATCATTTTGTGCTGAGGGTGGGCTTTATGATAAAGCAGTGCAGAGTACGAGGACTAGGCTATTGCTCCCGCAAAATCAAAAGTCCTGGTATAATACCCCAGATATCATCACGTACAAAGACCTAGTATGTCAGAAATAGAAAGCCCTTCAAACAAGATTTCAGGGGTTACCTATATATCTGAGAGATGTTCCCCACGAGATAAGCAAGTATTGATCTTTAGGTTTATATCTCGAAAGCAATCTACTAAGCGTGTAAAAACCTACTGGCATATCATTAGTGAGACCGTTTATCACATATTTGACTTCCAATTCTTTAGCATGCTGTGATAGTCTACTGATGTACTATCATTTCCTCTTATTCACAACAAAACTCATTTTTGATTTTTCGATGTTTTTGGCTTTTTTCTGGTTTATCATGTTTTTGGATTTTTCAAATTTTCAAAATTTCTAAAAATTTTTTACTCCCCCCTAAAATCAAAAATATGTTTCAATTTTTGATTTTCAAGGAAAATTTGAAAATATTGCTTTTACTTTCAATAAACTATACAAATAAAATGACAAACTGATGTGAATTGCTTCAATTCTCTATTCTCTTGGCTTAAACAATCAGAACTCCCCCTGACAACAAACTATTTTCCCATTATGATTTCAAAACACTTAAGTTTATTTTAATCAAAATGGTTTTTCTCGAAAATTAGTTTTGTGATTTCACACATCATGGGGTTTCATTCATCACTTTGTTCTTTCAACCACTTGTAAAAATTATCACTTGTAGATTTTTTCACACAAACATTTTTCAAGAATGATGCCGATTCATGCTCCACGATTACCAACTTGGAGCTCCGGCAAAGTCAGGATTTTACTTTTTAAAGAATCTCACCCATGCCTGATCAATCATGGGTGAACCATCCTCATTTGGTTTAACAATTTTGATTCATAAAATTCTTTCACCCCTTCACCTTCCCATCGGCCATCTTACCAAAAATATGTAGCACTTTACCATGAAATGCCTTTTCAGCATCAAATTCTTTCTTATCAGAGAAGAATTGATCTGAAATCTCAATCTTACCAATTTTTTATTTCAAGTTTCCGTTGACAATGGTGGAAAATTTCATCATCCATTGTTGGAACGGAATTCTCATCATTTTAGCACAACATGTGGCTCCTCTGACTTTGACGAATCAGATTCATTGCCAGAAACAACCTCTGATTTTTTAACAACCCATTTTGTTTGTTTAAATTGGCTCTTCTTTTGTATAAATGTTTCGAACTTTCACCAATTTCGAAAATCAAATTTTTGAACTCTTTGAATTTTTCAATTGGTTGTTCTTTTTTATCAACACATTTTTCTTTCAATTTTGAGTTAGAAGAAACTCCATGTTTTGTGTTGGTGGACTTTGAGCTATTCCAAGCAATATGTCCAACCTCTTGACATTTGAAACATGTTCTTCTTTCAACTCTCAGTTCAGATTCCTTCAACATATTCTTTTGCTTTTCGGCGAGAAATTCTTTGTTTGACTGTTTCCAGAAAGGTTTCTCTTTCTCCTCTTCAGTACTTGCTCCTGAAACAAATTTAGTTTTTGGTTTATAAATTTTCTCATTTTTATAATTTTCGGTTGGAATAAAACCTAATCCTTTCTTTTTGAAATTACTGTTATGGTTTGGTTTCTTTCGATAATCCGAACCAGAACTATAACCCTTTTTCTTGTTCAATCTTTGTTGAACTCTTGAAGTGTACTTTTAGGTTTTTCAGTAAGATTTATGTCTTTTATTTCAGAAATATTAATTTCTGTTAATTTGAAAACCTTGTTAATCATTTCAGTTTTAACACTTTCTTATTGGACATTTTTCATCAGAATATAATTTGTCGAAATTATTCAAAGTATATGCTACTTTGAATGTTTCGTCCATTCAAATTACTTTGTGACATCAGAACATCGTTTATTGTAAACTCTTTTGATTGGTGAACTCGAACTTCTGTCTGATGAACTCGAATTTTCAAATTTAGACTCTGACTTTGACTCTTCATCTTTATCCAACACCTGATCGACCACTTTCTTAATTAACTCGGACTCATGATCAGTGTCAGACGCCGTGAAGGTGACATCAATATCATCTAGTAATCCATTGATAGACTTGGATTTCAGATTCAGATTGAGTGCTTCAGTTATAATTCAAACCAGTTTTCTTACCAGAATTTTCTTCATCTTCTGCAAACTTATGAGCTGCAACGGTAAGATAAATGCGATCAATAACATAATCTGAACTTTGATAACTTCGAAGTAAAGAATTCACTCTTTCGGTTTCGATCGTCATCACTGCCAATTCTTGTTTCAGCCCTGCAACAATCTCAATGTATTTGTTGATTGCAGTTTGCTTTTAAAGAACTGTTGCTTTCAGAAGATTCTTCATCTGAATATCCTCATCACAAGCTCCTTTGTACAAGTTCACTTTGCTGCTTAGAAGATCATATGATTCTTTTATGCTTCTCACATTGTCCAGCAAATTTTCTTTGAGCTTCTCCAATTCAGCACATTTTGTATCTTTTTCAGCACAATCTTTGCAAGATTCTAAACACTTAGCACAAGGTATTTCAACCTCTACAATCTTTTCAACTTCGACAATTTTTTCAACTATTTTCTCCACCACCTTTTCACTCACAATCGGTTCTTTTTCAACTTCTATCTTCACTTCACTCTTTTCAACCTCGACCTTCTCTGTCGGTTTTTCTTCAACTTTTGCCTTATCAGCTTCTATCTTAACTTCAGTCTTTTCTTCAGCAACCCTTATTGCTTCCATTTCTCTCTTCATTCTAGCAGCCCTTTTCTCTTTCAATATCTCGATTTTATCTGCAAAAAACAAATTAAACTATAAGTATCCAATTGTTTTCTAGCTTTATTAATATACTCTTCCTCATCATCAGTGTCTGCATCACTTCCTGAAGATTTAAAAATCGGTTGTCTTCTAGGACTGTTCTTAGGTTTGACTGATTCTTCTTCTGAGGTTGAATCTTCAAAGAATCGAGCAACAAATTCTTTAGAAACTGAAGGTCTAGAAGGATCATAGTCATCCCAATTGAACTCTTTCGGAATCCTTTCATCTTCTTGATCTAACAGACCAAAACAAGCTTTACCCTTTGATTCTTCAATCGAAATAGTATGTGATTGTGAAGATTGTTGTTGATATGGTTGTTGAGCAACCTGATGATAAATTGCTTTTCTATGATAATCGTTGTTTCCAAAAGGATCTTGTCTTCCGTTTGCTTCTCTGTTTGTACACTTGATGTGTGTAAAATGCAACATATAAAACACATCAATTAAGGCATAAAACTAACCCTTTTTAAGTACTAATGTTGAAAAAGAGTGTTTTTGTCTTCCTTTTGTATTTTCAGGATGAAATGAGCTCAAAATCACAAAAGAAGCAAAAAGACCACTAATTCTACCATAAATACAAGAAAAGGAACAAAAGTGGACTGCCCGGACCCTCAACGGCACCTCCCAAGGCAAAAAGAAGGAAACAGAGTCTGAACACGCCCCGTGTCCAGCGAACACGGGGGCGTGCCCAGGAAGCAGCAGAAAAGACAAACCAGTAGAAGCTTCCATTGCCCACCACGGGGCCGTGTCCAGCGAGCACGGGGGCGTGGTGAAAGTACAGCAGGCGCATTAATTGTAATTCGCAATTACAATTAATGAAGAGAGAGAGTGTCAGGCGGGCACGGGGCCGTGTCCAGCGGACACGGGGCCGTGTCCAGCCTTCTGTTCAGCCTATAAATAGAGGAGCTTGGCTTCATTCTCTCTCATCCCTTGGCACACCACCTCTCTCACACTTCATCCACCACCCACCACCACCATAACACCATCATCCACCACCATCATCCATTGTCCATCGTAGAGTGTGTGAGTCGTCTCGGGATCCAAGATTGATCGTAAGAGTTCTTGACAAACAAAGGCCATGTTTGCCTAAGTCTCTTACATCACTTGGTGAAGACAAGTGTTTAGTATAATACTTTTTATTTTTAATCTTTTGCACTTTTTATTTGGTTTTGTATTAATGACTTTAATAACTAGTTACTTATGTTGAAGGTGATCTTTCCTTATCGTTTGTCCGTGGTGTCTTGGCGTTATTTTACTGTCTATATAAAATAAAAGATTTTCACCATTCATATCTCCACGGTCTATATGGAGGTATGTTGGCTACCTGGTCGGGGGTTAAGGGAACGGTTTGGTAAGGGTCTTGCCCTTGTTCAGCGTTTAGAGGTCCTGCTTGGGACCTGGGTCAAATTTAGTAGGATCTCCTTCAATGCCCATAGGTATTGGATGGCGGGGATCCAAACTCTTTGACCCCCTCATAAGTTAACTACTATTAATACTATAACCCGGCTATTTAGGACTGTATCCCTGCTGACTCAGACTACTTAGCCGAGGGTAACGTCACCGCCAAAAGCGGGGCCTACCATAATTTGCATTAATAACTTAATTCATTATCTTTCAATAATCCGACCCTTTAGGATTGTATCCTTGCTGACTCAAACTACTGGGTTGAGGGTAACGTCGCCTTCAAAAGAGGGGCCTACTACAATAACTAAGATAATCTCTTAAACAAGTGCAAAAGTGCGAAAATAATCAAAGGTTATACTAATACACGTGTCGGATCCAAGTGATTCATCTTGTCTATCTGTTTTTATTTTATTTTTATTTTCAGCATTTAGTTAGTTTTTATTTTCTTAGTTTAAAACATTTTTCTAACTTTTTGATTTGATTAGACGTTGAGGATAAACCGGTATTAAAAGCTCTTGTGTCCTTGGACGACCTCGGTATCTTACCAACACTATACTACGTCCACGATGGGTGCACTTGCCCATATGTGTGTTTAGTGTTAGTAAATATCGTGTTTTATAAATTTAAAACTTGGCTAAAAGTGTAAAAAGGGCTTAAATATATATCTAAAAACATATACACACTTACGCACATCAAGTTTTTGGCGCCGTTGCCGGGGACACAAGGATTTTAAGAAAGTTAGGAATCAACGGCCTAATCATATTTTTATTTTTCTTTAATTTTTTAGGATTTTTTTTAGATTTTTAGCTTCTGCAGAGCTCAACACGGGGCCGTGCTGCTGAACACGCCCCGTGCTCAATCATTGGAACTGGCAATCCTGTTTTAAGTCAGACAGTAGGCTGAACACGGGGCCGTGTCCACTCAACACGCCCCCGTGCCCAAGATTCAGTTGCTGAAAACAGAACCGTTAGATCCCGGCGGTTGGTAATTTCTGATACAAACATGAGTGATAGTAATTCTTTTTACTTTCGGCACTCTTATGGTTTGTGGTGTCGAATATGTGGAGGCGAACATGAGGAATTAAAATGTTTCTTCCTCACTTATAGGCCCCACTATATAGACCCACCGATTCCTTGTAACCTTAAGAGGGGCGAAAGTAAAAATAAGCACTATTTCTCCCTCGAATGCGCCCAGCCAGATATTCTAGGAGAAATGCTCCTTGACGAGCTATTTCAACTAGAAGAACTACTTCTCAATTGGTCAAAAGAACTTAGGAAGGATTTTTTAGATCCATCCCAAGATGATGACCATGAGGAAATGTTGGAACCGCATTCCGACAACCTCGTTGCTCCCGAAAATACCTTCTTACCTAGAAAGACGCGGACGATAGTCGTCCCTGTGCCGATTGTGCCGTGAAGGACTCCCCATCGACTTCGTTCGGTGCATACATAGACCTGAGCGATTCGGCATACACCTTCTTTAACGAGAGCCCGGGAAAGGGTTGGACTTGTCCACCTAGAATGAAAATAGGAATTACCCTCACCGACAACCTCTTGCGTTCTCGCCTTAGTATAGGACAATTAAGGTATCTTAGGCACTTGGGGTTGTTCCAACAAGTCAAGAGCCACCCGATATAGATTAACTCCTTAGTAAGAAACAAAACTCCATAAAACAGCCTACCGACACGGGGCCGTGCCCGGTCAACACGCCCCCGTGTTCACTCAGAAGATTCTCTGCTGATTCTGTCAGAATACGGACAAAATGTGTCAGGATTTTCTCTGCACACGGGGCCGTGTCCAGCGGACACGGGGCCGTGTCCAGTGTGCTGTCGTTTTCTTTAAATGCAGCCTGAATTCTGCTCATTTTTGACCACTTCACCAAGCAGAGATTCCTGGGATCTTCACATATACCATCCTAGGTAAGTGCTAAAAGAAGGTTCCTAAGGACCATCTTGTCTTTTCCACTTTTGTTCATTTCTCCTTCTTCCAAAAATTTTTCAAACCTTACCTCCATGGAAGCTTGGAAACCCATGATTCCAACCTTCTATGAAAGGTTTGTAGGAATTTTTGCCACGGATTCTTGTCTAAAGTTAGTTCTATAACTTTGTTTTAAATTATCTAAGCTTAAAACACATAAAAGTGTATTAAAATAATTTAAAAACCTAGAGGTTAGGCAAAAATCCTGCAGATAGCTGAACACGGGGCCGTGCTCACTGAGCACGGGGCCGTGTTCGAGGTACTGTTTTGCAAAAGTTTAGTTATCTTCGGATTATTTCGCAGAAAATGGCCAGCAGAAACAGCGGAACATCTTCAAGAAATAACCGAAATGGAAGGAGGTCGTCTACGGCAGAGGATTCCCTAGTAAACTACGTTTACGCTTTGAGGGAAGCCATAGACGAGATGACGGGAGTAGAAGAAGCTTTGGTGGATCGTATTAATCATCTGACGGTAGGTTTGGAGGGTTGCCTACGGAAGTAAATCTCCTGCACCAGAGATTAAACCTTCTCGCTTCCCCGCCTTTGGTCCCGGTGATAACCCAAAGGGCGTGGAATGTAGTACCCGAGGTTATCATTCCAGCAGAATGGCACGCCATGCACCAAGTACCTCAACCGAGGGTGGTGCAAGGAATCCCGGTGAGCGTTCCTCCTCGAGACACCGAAGAGAATGAGGCTACCTTTTACCTCCCTAGGGAGATAGAAGAATGGCTTTGAATGACAACCAAGGAGCCATCGGCTAAAGAGAGTTACTACATCGGGAAGCTATTCCCGAAATTTTCTTAAATAAGTAGAACTCTTATGATAACCTTATGTATCCCCTAGTTATTTAGCTAACTTAGTGTAATGTCTCCTATGATTTGCAATGTATGATGGTTTTTATGATTGATGGTTGTTTTGAGAATAAAACACACTCATGGTGGTAATGGATGAAAAAGGGAACGAGAAAAATGGAACCATGCACGAAGAACAGAGCAACCCGACAAAAATCTCCATCAC